>NW_022749460.1:28812-33806 GCF_011630105.1 Anneissia japonica
ATGTATATATCAAATGGTAGGGGAGGTAGACTTAGAACTTGGGGTTAAAATAAACTTCCTCTAAACATTAAACACTCACCTTTACTTGAGAGTCTTGTCACTACTAAAGACGTGGCTTTTTTTAATAATCACTTTTTTTAACGGCACGGCACGGCAATATGAAATATTGATAATGACTACCGGAAAAACAGCGCTAGGCACAACAGTATAGGGCTAACTGAAACAGATTTTGAATTTAAGATAAGCAAACCGAAAGATAGGAGCAATTGAGAAGGTTACATACGCACAATTTATGCGACAGACATAGAAAGAGGGAATCCTGGTTACATGGTTAAATAATGAAACCGATCCTTCGCTTGACAGGCACTTTGTAACAAATTTGATCAAAGCTGAAGAATACAAAATCCAAAAAGTAAGTAAATGCCAATTTATGTATAGGCGGGTGATCAAAGCTATCCACACCATTGTGAGCAAGTGCCCACAATTTAGCACAAAAGAATATAAAAAGGCATCAGTGCATGGGAAAGAAAGGTCATTGTGACCTTTGTAAAGAGAAAGTGTCATTGTCAATCAAAAACAATATTTGTTCATAGGTATGTAAATTGTCTGTTCTACCTGCATATAATTCTCATTTAAGACGTGTCCTGGGTTGCATTTTGACGTACGGTACCAATTGTTTTTGGTAATAAAGAATATGGGAATTTTTAATATTAGCTTTAAAAAGTAGAAAGAAATTAATTCCCTGATTAATTGCATACGTATGAAGAATAGTGTATGCATTATTAATTGCAATAGTGTGAGCTGTTTAGACACTTATTAGATTGGCTTTTAATCGCTTTTAGGATCCTTAGGATCCATTGAGTTTTTTTTATTTGCTAACCACCCCCCCCCCCCTCCGTTTTACCGATGTTCACAAGTAAATCAATGGTTGGGGAGACTTATATAAAAAGTCATAAGAATGGAATAAAATTTATATTTTAAAAATATGTTTTTGTTGTACCAGTAAACATGTTTGCAGGAAATCCTGAGCTTTTTAAGTGAAAAAAATGGAAAAACGACCGTTAAAAATAAAAATATATGTTTATTGAAAAAAAAAAAGAATCAGAATTTCCTCAAAACTTATGAGGGAGGGAGTGATAAACTAATATTTTTTTATGGAGCCTTATAGGTCTATTCTTTTAAAAGTCATGCTTGCATATGAAACAGTCCAATCATGCAGATAGTGGAGTGCTACCCTAGGGCACGTTTGTAGAAAAAGTTCAACCAAACAGATATACACTGAGAGTGCTAAAGCCACGTTGGCAGACGACACAGTTCGATCATGGAAGTTGTGCTGAGAGTGCTACTATAGGTTACTCTCCTAAAAGTCACGTTTGTTGACGGCCGTCTTCAAACATGCAGGCAGTGCGGATATTCCTATAAGCCACGTTAGTAGACGACAAAGTTCAATCATGGAAGTAGTGCTATTAGAGAGTACAAACACGCGTGGCGTCAAAGAAACCTACTCTGAAAATTGAATAGGACTACCTTGGCACAAATCAAACAAACAGCTAGAAACAAATCCTAAGTTACTATGGCAAGGAATACACGTGTTGACCTATCACCTAAACTTTATTGAAAACATATTGACAAGTAAAAAATAAACATTAAACCCTACACTTATCAACTTCCTTATCAACTCGAATTTCATGTACCATTGAATAATGTCGAAACATGTTTTACGATTCAAATAATCAATGTATTCATGTCTACAGCATTGGCAATGATTACTGTATTACTGATATTAACAATTTCGCAGACAGAAAGACTGGTTAATTTCATTTCATTTATTTCTCTCAAAAATATTCAAAAAGGAAGAACAAACAGATGCAATGAGAAACAACAAGAGAGGAAAACCAAAAAAGCGAACTAAACCAACTATCGAGTGGTTCCCCTAGATATTAAAAATATCACAATTATCAACAATAAAGATAAAATATAGATCATTTGTCAAAAAAATTCAAATCATTAATAATGTAAAACTTTGTATTAAAATGTAGGAATTAAGTAAAGTTACATTGGAGTATCAATTAAGTAATGGTAAAATTGAAGATGAAACTAACATGTAAAATGAAGCTTGAATGAAGATCTGTGGAAATAATTTAAATCAAACAAAAGGTTGTTTCTGAGATAGTTGATAGTCAGCACATGAATTTATGAGTCAAGAAAATACTTAAAATGAGCCAAAAAAAAAAAAGAAGTACTACAGCAGAGAATTACAAAAGACAAACAAGTTTGTGAATAGGCTATCAATTAGAGTAAAAAATGCTTAAAAGGAGCAAAAATATAAGGAATGGTACCGTACTGCCGCAGAAAATAACAAAAGACAAACATGTTTGTGAGTAGGCTATCAATTAGAGTAAAAAATGCTTAAAACGAGCAAAAATTATGAGAAATGGTACGGTACTGTAGCAGTGAATAACAAAAGACAAACATGTTTGTGAATAGGCTATTAATCAGATGAAAAATACTTAAAATGGGCAAAGAAACAGTACTGCAGCAAGTTCGTGAGTAGAACTGTCATAATTCGCACTTACTATCAGTGTTGTATATAGGCAGGAATTTCAAACATTATTAAAATCATTAAGGTCCCCTGGTGGTATAGCTTTAATCTCTAACGTCTAAAATTCATCGATTAAATATATGATTCTTTAAAATAATTAATCGTCGTTGGTTTGCCGGTAGTATCTGGGCCCACACGCCAACAAGTATCAAGCAAATTAAAACATGATATGAAACATAGTTGGTTGAAATATACATATTTATACTAGGCCTCCCACATCATATAAAATATACTTAGTAAGACGATCCATAGGCCTACAACTACACAGTAACTAGACAGCCGTGAATGCCTACAATATATTTAATGTTTAATACGGTTTCTCCATGGAGCACGTGGTCGGTATAAACCTACCTCGATACTCAAACACATAATATAAACTGTATATCACATTTCCTCGTGTTGGCTCTCGATTGCTAGTAGTTCAGTATTTATTATATTAAACATGTACTCAGCAAATATGTTCCAGGCTATTCTTCTTTCTTTTGAAAATTCTCCACCAAGAGACTCCTCAAACGCATCATCAATTAATGGACCAAGAGCCTAAAAGACATGATTAGGGAGCATTATATAGCAAGTTTTATATTCGAAAAAATAACATGCCTACAGTAAAAGCGTCGTGAACTTCTTCATGAATCAATATTCTTTATTATGGTTATATGCCCATCCAGGTGTAATTGCATAAATTATTTACCTGGAAGTCGGTTGTTTTAACCTTAAATCGATGGTGAGATGTAGCTAGACCGATTAAGAGCTGTTCGAACATTTCGGGCTCATTAATGTTCTCAATACACGTTGACAGCAATCCCATAAATCGTCCCGAATGTGCACGTAATTTTGGACTTTTTGCGAAGGTCTCATCGAAAGTTAATTTACGAAGAGAGGGAAACATTTGCCTCGTCTCTGGATATTTAATAAATAGCCTATAAAAAAAAATAGCACATGTATTTAATAATTATAGATTTATATATAAGGTACTCGAATTGAATACATATTTTACTTTATAAAGAACTCATTTTCTCTCTGATATTTATATGAGAGTTTGGCCTACAGTGATCTTACATAATACAGTAGTTTCCCAGTAATAATAATGATAATAATAATAATAATGATAATGAAAATAATAATAATAATAATAATGATAATAATAATAATCATTCATTCATTTCATAAAAATAATATTAATAATTATAATAATAGCTACACTTATAGCACATAATGATAAGCAACGACAGGTATGTGACACAGTTTAGTATGTACATGCACTCTAAATTATGATATGAAATAAAATGTTTGTAGACCTAAGAATTTAATTATATTAATATATTACAAGACTATTTGAAATTAGAAAAATTAATTTAGCATACTTTACAAATATTTGACATCCGATGTAAATTTTATTCTTATTAACTTCTGTCCACATTTGAACAACAGATTTTCTTTGACGTGATGTTAAACCAATTTTATCTTTTTCCAGGTCATCTGTATCAAATAAAGTAATAATGCATATATAATATAAATAATAATAAACACAATTAAATTTTTAAAAAATCTTAAGCAAGCCAAAGCATACAAACCCAGCATCTAAAAGGTGAAAAGTGTGCCTATGAGAAAAATATTTCATCATTTGCAAGCCATCCATGGCCACCTAAAACAAGCAGATGAACGTTATTATGATTTTTGAATCATAATAACCATATTATGAGAAAAATGATCTTATAATAACTTATGAGAAAATAATAATAATAATAACTTATGAGAAAATGATCTCATAAGTGTAGATCAATATGCCTTCAGAAAATACCACTCCACCATCACTTGCCTTCATCGAGTTATAGATGAATGGATGGAAAATTTGAATGACCATGAAATGATTGGAGCCTGTTTTCTCGACATAACTAAATGCTTTGACTCCATTGATCATACTCTTCTCCTAACTAAATTAGAAAATTATGGCATTAAAGACACTGAAATCAAATGGTTTAAAAGTTATCTTTCACAGCGCAAACAAGTAGTCAAATGTCATAATAAATTATCTGAAAAAGCAAATGTTGAAATTGACATCATACAGGGTAGTGTGTTAGGACCGATCTTATTTTCATTATTTATTAATGACCTTCCACAATATGTATCTCCAGGATCATGTAGCATATATGCGGATGATGTTGTCATCTACACTACTGACAAATCGGTAGAAAATATCAATATCAAATTACAATCAATAATGAATAATGTCGCAAATTGGTATAAATTTAATAAATTACTTGTAAATTCTACCAAAACCAAACTTATGTTAATTAAAAATAGAAATGTTCGCCCTCTTTCCTCTTTGAATATTCATGTTGGTAATGAAACAATTGATGAGGTAAAAAACATCCGTTATTTAGGACTTCAA
>NW_022749460.1:33938-34318 GCF_011630105.1 Anneissia japonica
CATCTACACTACTGACAAATCGGTAGAAAATATCAATATCAAATTACAATCAATAATGAATAATGTCGCTAATTGGTATAAATTAAATAAATTACTTGTAAATTCTACCAAAACCAAACTTATGTTAATTAAAAATAGAAATGTTCGCCCTCTTTCCTCTTTGAATATTCATGTTGGTAATGAAACCATTGATGTAATGAAACCATTGAATGTAAAAAGCATCCGTTATTTAGGACTTCAAATTGATGAAAACCTTACCTGGAATGACCATATTCGAAAATTAAATAAAACTATTGGGTACAAAATTAACATCCTAAATAAATTGGCAGAAACACTAAATGAATCTCTTCTAAATATTCTTTATAGAAGTACAATACAAC
>NW_022749460.1:34369-35545 GCF_011630105.1 Anneissia japonica
TAAGGCTACAAAAACGAGCTGCTAGAATAGTTAAAAATAATTTTGATTTTATAAATTTTCGTGGAATTGATCTTATTAAGCAAAATAATTGGAAACTTTTTGATGAACGTAGAGATTACGCCCTTGCATGTTTAATGTACAGATGTATAAATGGTGTTGCGCCTTCCCGCCTATGTAATGATATAGAAATGGTTGTTGACCGACATGGATATTCTACGAGATACGCTCACTCGCTTAATGTTATCCCCCCCAATTCCAAATGCTCTGTAACCAAATTGCTCTGTAATGAATGGCTCTTTAAGAATCCCTGGAGCAAAAGTTTGGAACAAAATCCCAATCAGAATTCAAGAATGTCAATCTCTTAATTTATTCAAAATTACTTATAAGAAACACTTTTTTTGATTTCACAATTCATTTCCTTTTATATTATCTTGGTCTATACTTTTAACATTTATTCCCAGCACCGAAACTTGGACTCAGAAGTACCGGGATGGTGTCCGGCGGGGGATAGTTTTTACCATTGTTTAGTTAGGTTTGTAGTTAAGATAAAAGTTGTGACAGCCCCGAAACATTGACTCAGTAATACCGGGAGTGTGTACGGCGGGGGATAGTTTCTACCATTTTTATCTATTTAAGTAATTATACAGGATTTGTCCTACCTGGTAATTCCGGCCCCGAAACCTTGACTCAGAAATACCGGGTTGGTGTCCGGCGGGGGATAGTTTTTACCATATTGTAGTTAAGTTGTAGTTAAGCATAACCTTGAGCTATAATTCCTGGCCCCGAAACCTTGACTCAGAAGTACCGGGTTAGTGTCCGGCGGGGGATAGTTTTCCACCAAAGTTTTAACTGTTGTTTATTTTGTTGTACTGTGATGGTTACTTTTGTTGTTGTTATTGTAATATGTGTTTGCAGGACCATATTGTAAAACAGCGGTAAGATCTCGCCCGTATATGTTATCCTGCCTAAAGATGTTTTAAATAAATACCAATCTATATTGCAATTCATGGTAATTATATAGTTTATCTTCCGTTGTTAATTAATTGTGAATTACAGTATATCACGATCACAGTCTACCGATGGCTTTGTACACAGTTTTTATTTGCAATATGTATGTGCATCACAAACTAAGTACCATAGTAACAAAATGTCTAGTCAAACCTGTTGAACCTCATA
>NW_022749460.1:35735-37755 GCF_011630105.1 Anneissia japonica
ATATTCGAACGAATATATAATTATTCGTTCATCGCTTTTGACGTGGTTGACTTCTACCGTCTATCTCTGTTGAATGAGGCATTAAACTTCGCATCTAGATACGATGAAATAACCGACGAAGAACGAAAAATTATACTACACGCAAAGAAACCTTGCTTTTACAATTCAGGAGAACCATGGGTAAAGAAAACATCATCAAATCTATTTGACGTCACTATGGGAAGTTACGATGTGGTAGAATCCTGTGTGAACTAGTTGAATCTTTCCTTCTACATCAAATCACGGAAAACTTTCGGCTTGTACAGAGACGATGGCCTCGGAATTATAAGCGCAACACCTCGCAAGATAGAAAACATTAAGAAAAATCAGTGCGCCATCTTCAACAAACACGGCCTAAAAATCACCATCGAAGCTAACAAAAAAATTATAAACTTTCTAGACATAACATACATGAATAGTGGAAAATACAACAAATCAAATCACCCACCAGGAATTCCTCAGTCTCAGAGAGTATTAACAAACGCCTCTCTCTGAAATTTCATACGATGAAGAGTCATTCAATTAGGCAGCATCACTCTACCAAAAGGCCCTGGACAAAAGTGGATACAAGCATCATCTGAAATTCTCACCCCCTCAACAGACAAACGACATCACCAACCCCAAAAAAATCTCAAACCAGGAACATAATTTAGTATAACGCCCCATTCAGCAAGAATGTCGCTACATAACGTCGGAAAAACGTTCCTTAAAACACTAGATGAGGAATTCCAACCAGCCCATGCATTACACAAACTGTTCAACCGCAATACTATAAAAATAAGATACAGTTGTATGGGTAACCTCAAGCAGAACATAGACGGGCACAACAAATCAACTTTATCAAATAAAACCGAGCAACCTAAGAACAGAAATTGCAATTCCAGAAAATTAGAAGATTGTCCTATGTCTGGCAATTTGCCTTAATACAAATGCGTCGTCTATCAAGCCACAGTCTCAGTTGACAACAAACCAGGTCAAACGTGGACTCATTGAAAACGCGTTCAAGACCAGGTATAGCAACCACACAGTATCATTCAGAAAAACAAACCAAGAAATTTAACACTGGACTGAGTAAATATATTTGAGAATTAAAGGACAATAATATGGACTATACACTTAAATGGAAAACCCTCAAAACAAGCCAAAGCATACAACCCAGCATCTAAAAGATGCAATTTGTGCCTATGGGAAAATATTTCATCATTTGCAAGTCCCCCAATGTCACCTTAAATAGACGAAATAGACTCTTCACAGCTTGCAGACACGCCAACAAATTCCTCCTAAAAATCTTTGTATCTTAAACATCTCATAGTGCAATCCACACCATCGTGCAATCCACGATATGTTTATCTTTCGCTATTTAATCTATTGTTAATCACTTAATGATCATAGTCTACCGCTGCCTTTGTATTACCGCTTTTACTCTGCACATGCTCAGTTTTACAATTAATTAATTAATATGTGTTAACTATCTTAGTCAATCAATCATTTATTAGAACATACTTAGAAAAAAAAATTACGAAACAAAACAAGGGAATCTTAAGTAAAAATGAAATAAACAAAAGTGAGTGTTGCTGATGAGGCAAGTAGCTCCCCGAAAAACATGACAAGGAAATACAACCTGCCTTGCCTGTCACAAATTTCGAAGGGCCACCTGTACCATCAACAAACTCAACAATAATGTTAAGGCAAACAAAATTAATTAGTTACAAAAAAAAATGAAAAGACAGTAATACAGATATTTAATCTACGATAAAGTTTGCAAGTGTTTCAATTCAGATCTTTTTCTCCACGCTCGTTTTCCATAACTTTTACAAAATTCATCAAAGTATTTCTCTACTTCATTTGTTATAGAAAGAGCAGTGGAGCCTAGGACGTAGCTTAATTTAATATCAATATTAGCACTTAAAAATTGATCCCAAACATCGATGTTATGACTACTTAATTTATATTCAAGTTTATTTAACTCCTCTAAACGTAT
>NW_022749460.1:38188-39481 GCF_011630105.1 Anneissia japonica
CATAGGGGCTTTTAAGATATATCGTGCCATTTGTAATTGAAGTTTTTCTAATCTTTCAATGTCTGATTTATTTACGCTACACCAAACATCAGATCCATAGTTAATTGAAGGGAGGGCAATTGTCCTCCATAATACATCCCCGTAATAAACCCTATTAAAATTATCGAAATTGTCTATAAGAGATTTAATGTAGGCAACTAACCTATTGCCTTTCTTTAAAACATTTTCAAATTGCTTATGATCGTTTAAATTTCTGGAAATAATTACCCCAAGATATTTATATGATTCGGCCTCCATTATGTAGCTATCTCCTAGTTTCCAGTGTTTATCCCTGTTTATACGTTTACCAATTACTAATATATTTGATTTGTCAAAATTAAAATTAAGTTTCCACTCTTTTGCAAAGATAGTAGCTAGCTCAAGCATCTTTTTCATTTCAGTTTCGTTATTAGCAAGCAACACAATATCGTCCGCCCAAAATAAACCACCTAACCATTCATCGTTAATCCTTATACCAATATCATGAGAAACAAGCAAATTCTCAAAACTCATTAATAAATATGTTAAATAAAATGGGTGATAGTACACACCCTTGTTTAACTCCTTAGTTAATTTTGAAGGGATCAGTTTCAATTTCACCAAATTTTACGGTGCCTATTACTTCATTATATAACCTGTCTATCAGTCTCCAAGCTTTACCTCTAATGCCTGACAACCAAACATATTTTAATAATCCGTCTCTCCAAACACTATCAAAGGCCTTCCGAAAATCTAAAAAGGCAATGTGAGTTGTTTTATTTTCTTTCAAACGACAGGCAGCTACACTTTTTAATGTAAATATATGGTCTTCGCATCTGTTTGATGAACGAAAACCCCCTTGTATTTCTGATAGAACATTCCTATTCTCTAAATAGTTGGATATATGTTTTGATATGATTCTGTTGAAGATTTTAGAAACGCATGAAATTAAAGTAATACCCCTATAGTTGTTTAGATCTTTACTATCACCCTTTTTAAATATTGGTACAATAACCTCTGTTCCATTCTTGAGGGAATTGCTCAAATTGCATTTTTTAAATAAGTTAAGTAGGGAAAGAGTAATACATTGAGTCATTAGGTAATTTATCTGAGTGTTTTATAAGAGTGTTGCACCATGTACGTGTAGCACGAAACTACTGTACTATAGTAATAAAATTCCTAATCACACCTACTGTTGAACCTCTGATTTTTGTTTTAATTCGCTCCGGTTAAATTACCATTGAGCACTCTGCTGATGATATTTGCATTCGTTCA
>NW_022749460.1:39680-41743 GCF_011630105.1 Anneissia japonica
TATCTTAGTGCTCACATAATAAATTGGCCTTGTTAATATTAGCTCCTGTCTCCTCTAATCCTAGTGCTCACATCAAACTGCCCAAATTGTCTGTGCCTGTCTCCTTTAATCTTGGTGCTCACATAACCAACTACCCAGCTTCCTCGATGATTAGGCCTAAATTATAATACTTTAAATGGTGGATGGTACATATGGAAAATTAAGGAATCCGAAATGTGTAGCAAATGTGGAGTTCCTGAAGATGAAAACAATTTGATTTTTAGTTGTTCGCATATACAAACATTTTGGAGGAAAGTAAGTAGTGTCTTAAGGTGTATTACAAATGACGATATATTATTTTAAAAACTTATTCTTTGAACTGGATGTGTATTAGAAGATTTAATATGTACATCTACAGCATTTACAATTTATAAAGAGAAAATTTTGTCAGAGTTAAATAAAACAGGTTTTAAATCACCGTGGAGCTCCTTTAAGTGCGATATCTTATTGAAAATTAAAATTGAGAAGTATAATGACAAATTGAGAGAATGATGAAAGAAAATGGGGAAAAATACAAAATACTATTGTAATAACATAAGAAAATGTAATAATGAACATTGGTCATATATATATTGGTATATTTTGTAGAAATGACACTAGTAAAACCATTTATTACAAAGTACCAAATATGTGTAACTTTATAGAAAATAAATTCATTCTGGATTCAGTGAATTATTTGTGAATTTTCTTTCCTTTAGTTAATCCAGTGTCAATTTTTTATAAGTAAATGTTATGTTTACTTACAATCATCAATTATAGGCCTAATTAAAGGCTCTAAGCATAATAAATAAATAAATAAATAAATAAAAAAAAATAAAAAAAATAATGTATTTTGTATTTGTAGTACAAATGTTTTCTCTTCTAAAAAATACTAAGGTAAATGGTGTAAACATTAAATTAGGATATAGTAATTGAAAGGAATTATGTACAATGAAAATGAATATATATATATATATATATATATATATATATGTATGTGTATATTATGTATGTGTGTGTGTGTGTCGGTGGGTGTGTGTGTGTATATATGTGTGCATGTACATAATGTATATATATATATATATATATATATATATTTAAAAAGTAAGTGGAAGAGATTAAACTTTGAAAAAACAAGAATTTTCAAAAAAGATTTATATGTTACAGAGGGGAAGGATGAAAAAAATATATAATCCCATGAAGGCAATGATTAAAATCAAATGCTTGATAGAATTGATCTAATTAATTTTATCAGTCATTTTAATTGTATATAAGCATGAGTACTATGTCAAATTTGTAAGATACGGTTCATGTATATAAATAAGAATTGTGTATTGCATTGGAGAACGTATTATTGATATATTTACATGTAATGACAATAAAGGTGGGAAACACCCACGAAAGACAAAAAAGAAATGGTGGATAGTATAATACGAATGTAGGTAAGAATGGCCGGGAAAAATGGCTCCGGAAAAAATGGCCCCGGTAAAAATGGCCCCGGTAAAAATGGCCCCAGTAAAAATAGCACCAAATGACAATTAGATAAAAATGGCCCCAATGAAAAAAATCAGTAATAGAAATTATATTTTTTTTTTAAATCTTCAAATATTTAAATACTGTAATAAGCAAGAATTGAATCAATAACAAATACAGTTACACAACAGATGCAAATAATGTACTGAGAGATTATCAGAAAACAATTTGAATCACAAGTTCATGTATGGGAAAAGGGGGGCTTACTTTACTTCAACAAATGTTCTGCTTAGAGTTACTTCAAAGAAGTATTTGTTAATCAAAATAAACAGTATTTAAAGCATGTGGATCAATTGTATGTTTGAATGACAAATTCATGTATGGGAAAAGGGAGGCTTACTTTACTTCAACAAATGTTTTACTTAGAGTTACTTCAAAGAAGTATTTGTTAATCAATTGATAATTAGGAATACATTTATTTAAGCAACTTATTTAATTGCATGCTTGGTTTCTACTCCCCACCAAGTAAATTTAAGTGCCTAAAACTATACTAAATAATGTAAACTGAGATA
>NW_022749460.1:43046-44853 GCF_011630105.1 Anneissia japonica
CAAAACGAGTATAAAACTTAATAGTACCTGATTCAATAAGTTTAGGAACAATAGACTCTTCTAGTTCAGTCATTAAAATATTAGCTAAAACTGGGCCAAGAGGCGAACCCATTGAGACACCATCAGTAAACTCATTGTTTGTGGGGTTTACCAATACCGGATTGAATTTCTGGAAAATTGTGATTCCGCTTCCTTGAAATTGGCCACAAATAAATTATTTTAGTATTAATAAATGCATGGTTTATGTTGATTTATTGATTATGTTGTTGCTATTTTTTTAACATTTAAATGGAAAAAAAATAAAAAGTGTTATTCATGGCTTTTTTTTAATCTTTGAATATTTTATCATTGAATATGTAATTTCTGCAAAAAGTAAAATGTAAATGGCAATTTATTTGATGTTAGACTACTTTTAAAAACTAAATTATTTCAGTTTAAAAAAATGTATATAAAGATTTTTAAAAAATCAGTTTTAATACAGAATTTTATTATTGGGGCCATTTTTACCGGGGCCATTTTTACCGGGGCCATTTTTTCCTGGGCCATTTTTGGGCCATTCTTACCGTACACCGTATAATACATACTCCAAGTATCGAAATGCACTACATCGTGTCGGGATTCAATATTTCGACATTAATTATGTCATCATTAGGAATGATCTTATCTGATATTAATCAGTGGACCTTTCGGTTAAATGGTAGGCATGTGGAAATACCATCGAAATATATAATTATTGTAGGGGCTTCATGATTGGAGGAAAAATGGTGGAATAGTGTGTTGCAAGACAATATGATTTTGTAAGAGTACATCCCCCTTATACCGTACTTACCTTCCCATCCAGGTAGCCACCAGCTCACAGCAGACCATACTTTACTTAGGGAAGATTGTTCGCCTCCCATCCTAAAATTTGAAGAATACAGTAGTTATTTCAATCGAGTAGGATGTAGTTTAAACCTAGTCAAAACCTCTCCCTTTCTATTTTATATGCTACCAGAGAATTTGATAACCCCCACCTTCAATGACTATTAAAAAATGTGTATTAAAATCGATTTAACGGGATGCTAAGCTTGCTATGAACTGCTTGGAAACAATGACTATATTACTGTTTTTTTCAGATACGCCAAAAAACACATTGTCCTTGAGAAAAGTGTACTTAATCCGCGCCAATGCGTTTCAATTAATTCTGAATACATTCGCTGGTGACATGGCTATTCCTACGTGTTCATCGACATGTTATCGGCCAGGTTATCATGAGTAATCAGTTCCTTTGTACGTGCTTATCGACAGGACATGTAATAGTTGTTTCACCATTTTATTGACTACAGCATAGCAATGCAGCAGGGTTGCCAATAGCACCAAATTGCCAATAGCACCAAATTCCCAATTGACCGGAGATTGCAGCCAGCGCCAGGTTCCTCATTGGTCGGGGGACTGGTCATAGGGCCAGAGAAGAAATTTAATAAAATCAACATTTAATGTTATTCATGTTGTAAAACACGGTGATCCATATTGGAAAAATAAATCACTTCGACAAATGACATTATTATTAGGCCTATAACTATAAGTGATATAGGCCTATTGGACACTAGTTTGTTTTATTGTAAAATATTAAAAACAACTTTTAGTAGGTCACAGGCTGACTGAATGCAGGCTGAGCGGCCATCCCTTTTCCTCCATAAATATCTGACAAAACAAATATATATTCTATAATATGTAATATTCTATATAATATTATAATATATATACACAATGGTGTATATATAAGATGTGTATAAGAGACAGCTCTTCTAGTTCAGTCCTTAAAATA
>NW_022749460.1:44875-49560 GCF_011630105.1 Anneissia japonica
ATTAATGGTAATATTTTGAAAATGTTAATAAGTTCACTTTATGGTGGCCTATAGCATACACACTACTAATACTGTCCAGATAGATAATCGCAATTCACGCAAATAAAAATTCAATTAAATTCAAATCAAATTTTATTCAACATATCAATACAATAACTAAATACCGGGATGGTGTCCGGCGGGGGATAGTTTAACTAATTGTAGTTAATAGTAATATACTGTATTTAAGAGTAGTTAAGCATAGCTTAAGGTAGTTAGAGACGCCCTGGGTACGACATTAAACTCCATCCGGTCGAAGCGTCGGCGACTAAACTGACAACCCTCTCAAATTTCTTAGTGGCTGCTGAGGGGAGGGTGTTTATGGTCACCCAGCAGCAAGAAAAACCAATAGCTGAACAAAGGGCGGATGAGCTCCTCGGAGTCAACGGCCAACCATTAATTAGTTTAAGGAATAGGAGTAGTTTAATCTCATTGTTATTGTTATTATGATTATTTTTATTATATTTTATTGTTACTATTTTATTGTTATTTGCTTTTTCTCAGTTGGCCTATATTATTTTTCTGTAAAGCGCATAGGGGCAATGTGCAATATGCGGTATATAAATACAACATTATTATTATATTATAACAAAAAACAAAAAGAAATATCGGATACAAAGACTAAGCATTACAGAGGTAGGGACGTTACTCCACTAAGGTCTTAAAGATCTGCATACCCCACAACAACCGAACTGTGCATTAACGGGTTAAGGAGGTTACGGTACTCCGCTAAGGTCCTAATGACCCGTATACCCCATCCTAACGGAAATATGCATTACTGGGGTGGAGTAGGGGCGTTACCCCACTGAGGTCCTAATGACCCGCATGCCCCACCCTAACCGAACTATGCATTGCCGGCGTAGGGACGTTACTCCACTAAGGTACTAATGACCCGCATACCCCATCCTAACCGAACTATGCATTACCGGGTTAGGGACGGTACTCCACTAAGGTCCTAATGAACCGCATACCCCACCCTAACAAAAGTTAGCATTAACGTGGCAGGAGTGGCACCTGAGGGGGCCGGGGGACCAGGGCCCCATCGGAGAGAGCTGCCCCTCCCGTCGGAGAGAAAAAGCACAATTCGTCGGGGAGAAAAACAAATTATATGTATTTTCTACATATTAGTAGACTCTAAAATCGATTAGGCATTTGAAACCCCTAAATTTTCAAAATTTTCAGAGGCTTCGCCCCCTGGACACTTTCGGACCTTTTATCAAAGATCGACCACGCCCACTTTGCTTTCGTCGGGGAAATCTGACCCCTCGTCGGGGGGGCATCGACCCCGCCCCCACCCCCGGAACGGGGTAGGGACGTTATTCCACTAATGTCATATTGAACCCGCATACCCCATGGATTTTCAATCAAGTTGAACTGTTAAACATGAGGTCTCTCCATCTGCTATACATCTTGGAATCCAAGAGCATCAGTTTACATAATATTGCAAATACCTTTAGAGTATTGCTACTTTTCAGAATTCGTTGCATGAAGCTATATTCTGATTTTTGCATAAACTCTTTAAAGTCAGACTCCGGAGGAAAACATTTTTTTGATATGTTGTAGAACTGATTTTTCTAAGACAGAAAAATGTTGTTTGACGAAAAACTGGGAAACGGTGAATGAGATATTTTTAAATTAATGATATTTTGAAATTAATGATATTTCACAATCCATCGGAAATGGTATCTGTAGCATTTTTGCTGATGATGTTGTTGTTTACACATCCAGTAACAACGTAACCATAATTAATGATTCATTACAAAATATAATGAACAATGTAAAAAAATGGTATGATGATAACCACCTTACCATTAATACCGATAAAACTAAAATAATGCTTCTCAGAAATAATCACTCTAGGACCATTAATAACACCTTAAATATTGTTCTTGATAACACAAAACTTGAACAAGTTTCCAGCATAAGGTACCTAGGAGTTATAATTGACGACACTCTAAGTTGGAAACAACATGTGCACAATATTTCTAAAAATGTGGGATTTAAAATTACAATGTTGGGCAAAATGTCAGGGTTTCTTAATAAATCACTATTAGAAACTCTGTACTTAAGTACTATTCAGCCTTATTCTGATTATGCAATAACTGTTTGGGGAAATTTGTCTGAACTTAATAAGAAAATTGTTAAAAGACACCAGAGAAGGGCGGCTCGTATTATTACGGGTAACTTTGATTATCGAAATATTAGAGGTGATGATATTATTCATTCTTTGTCCTGGCAATCGTTTGAAGAGAGAAGGGATTTTGCCATTGCGTGTCTTATGTATAAATGTATTCAAGGTCTTGCGCCGCAAAGGCTTTTAAATGAAATTGTATTAGTATGTGATAGGCACACACATTCAACCCGTAGTGGGAACTTACTTCGAGTGGTTACACCTAAATTTAACTCGTATAAAATGAGTTCGAGTCTTAAGGTTGCCGGAGCAAAAATCTGGAATGAATTACCTTCAAATATCACCCACTCACCCTCAATTTATTCTTAGGCTATGTTCACACACACGGCGTAAGGCTGGCTTAAGCCTGGCGTAGCGTACGCCTTTGTGTGTGAACTAGGCAGTGGCGTTGTTAAAGCCACTCATTACGCCACGTCCTTGGCGTTATTAACGCTACCTGCAGACCCCAGATTAGCTAACGCCACTGAGCTAACGCCAGTGATGCTTGAATGATTTGACCTCATTTCAAGAGATTGACCAATCACGATTGCAATATATTAGCTACTTTGGTCTCTTTTCTGTGCTCTCTATAAATGAAATGGTAAAGGGGTTCTTTTCTATTGCATTTTACTTAGTTATAATGTATATGATTTATTGATTGTGTTTTGTAAGATATTTTAACCATTTAGACTGTCTATTAAAACATGCAACATCAACAATGCTAGCTGAAAAATCAAAAGTAAAATTGTTCATTTAAAATACAATAATCATATAGGCCTAAGTTCACTTCGAACAATTCACACATTTAAAAGTTTTCATGATGCACTGTTAATTTTACTACTGTACTGTTAACACGTACATTATTTAAAACTGAAAACTATTCCACTCCACATAGGCCTAGGCCTATATTACTGCTAGTTTAACGAACGCCGTTTGTGTGAACACTTTGGAATTTTAATCCATGGATTAGCTTACGCCTGGCGTAAGACTTACAAGGCTCACTTCTTCCTCCTTAATTGATTTCTGGCCTTGTCTGATTACTATTTAGGTTTTCTGCTTTTGAAAAGCCGCACCCCCTGATTTGAGGTGGCGCCGTCAACTTAGCAGTGCACGGTAGGGGAGCCGCAGGCTTATCCTCGGTGGAAGCTACCAGAGCCCAGTAAACTGACGCCGAGGTACACGGTAGTGATGGCGGCGACATCTCAAAAGCGGGGGCGCGCGTATGCCATTTTCGTGATTTCTGAAGAGGAAATGGAGGAAAAAAAAAAGAATGAAAAAGGAAAGAAAAAAAAAGTGGAATTGGGGAGGAAAAGGGTTTCGAAATGATGATTATTATTATTAATGCCTGACTCTGGGTGTGTTCTTTTGTGTTTTGTTTATCATTATTATTTTTTTGTTGATGTTTATTATTATTGTTATTATGATTGTTTTATCATTATTAATAATAGTATTATTATTATTATTTTTTTCCAGGACCACAATGAAAAACATTTCTTTAAAATGATTGTGTCATCCTGGCTAAAGATATTAGTAAAGATACAGATTTTTTAATATTTAAAAACAGAGGGGAAAAGGGGCGTAACCGCCCATTTTTACACCTTTTCCCCCCAATTTTTAAATATTCAAAAATCTGTATCTCATTCACCGTTGCTCAGTTTTTGATCAAACTACTTTTTTCTGTCTTAGAAAAATCAGTTCTACAACATATCAAAGTTTGTTTTTCCTCCGGAGCCTGACTTTAAAAGATGGCACACCCTTTTCAACATACATCATGCTAGCACATGCTGTCACTACAGACAATCACATTATTGCCGTTAAAATAATTGATTATTGATTGTATTTTACCTAGATAATCAATAAACTATATAATTATCACAGTTGTTGTCATATGGCAGATACGCATTAATGATAAGTGATAGATCGTCAGCCTTCCCAACTTCAATGTCAGTGAGTCTTTTATCGTTTAAATTAATAGTAAAAAATAAAATCAGATAAACCTTTTCTAACATGATAGCCTCCGTTTCAAAAGGCGACCAACAAGAAGACCGTCGGAACTGAAACCAAAGAGACACTAATACAATCAAAATTAACATGAAATGACTTAAGTATAAACAATTCGTCATCAGTAAGCCAATGCTCCTGCAGAGCTATAATATCATTTTTATTGATTATTGAGATTTAAATGATTTACAGTTGTAGCTAACACACTTCAACCAGTGGACGAAAGATAAATAGTTAGTAGTCCCACTGTCCATCATTTTCGTATTTTCGAGGTCAGGTTCATAATACCGTCTAATTATAGCATTCACAGGCCATAACCCAGTATCAAACATAACATCTGTCTCTTATACACATCTAGATGTGTATAAGAGACAGGCTATATTCTGATTTTTGCATAAACTCTTTAAAGTCAGACTCCGGAGGAAAACATTTTTTTGATATGTTGTAGAACTGATTTTTCTAAGACAGAAAAAAG
>NW_022749460.1:50175-52457 GCF_011630105.1 Anneissia japonica
AGGCCTACGTTAATTTTTAATGTATAAAAATTAATTTCATTTTTTTTTAGTGCCCAAAATTGTTTACAAAAACGTAATGCAATAATAGAATATTGACTACTAGGGCCTATTGTATATTTTCGGAAAATATTTCAGCCGCTCAAAATCTTTTTCCTATTCTTCCATCTTCCTTTATTCTTTCACAATTTTGTGTTTTATTCATATTTTTCATAATTTAATACACTCACATATAGTCACTTGTTTAGACCTAACCTAGGCTAGACCTCGGCTATGCCTATTACTATATTATTTAAATATACATTTTTAATAGGTAAGATTAATTATGGACATAGTAATTCATATTTAAACAATAAATTAAATTTAAATGTAAATATAATGACGTTAACGAATAAATAACAATAATTAAAACCTGTACATAGTATCACTACTACAATAATAAGATTTTCACACGGTTCCTGAAACAATGTATAGAGTTTCTAAGATACTCGTCAAAGGACGGTACATTGGATACAAGCATAAAACTCGCACTATAGTGTCTCGGTTGTCGCAGTAATAAACGTAGTGCATTATTATAGCAGACTTTTAACGATCTTATAGTACCTTTGTTATATCTACACCAAAGAGTAGAACACTACATACTAACACGTAGCATTTAAACAAATAACATTTTGTCGTCGTAGAGCACAAATTTCCTAATGAGGGAGTTAGCTCTTATACATATCGAACGGTATTGACGTTTAATGTCACCTCATTGCTTAGGTTATTGTTTATAACGTGACAAAGGTAGGTAATAGATTTAACAAATAACAAAGGGGAATGATTTAAGTGTAATACGGGGCTCGCCTTGTAGGTTACGCACCTTAGGACAGATTACCATACATTTTGATTTACACTCATTAAACGTGATATCATAATCACTGGCAAATGTATCACAAATATCAATAAAACTTTGTAGTCCTGCTGCTGATTGAGCCATAAGTACCAAATTATTTTATTTTAATTTTATTTCAACAATGTTTAAAATGGGGGACACTTTCCAGCATAGCTAAGACGTAGGGGCCCACTTTGACAACTTAAAGACGATACAGAAAAAGAGAAAATAAACGGTAATTGCATAAAAATCAAGAATTAACAGATTTATAATATTTATACCTATAGTTTAAAAAGGGCAGTTATAATACATCATTGAAGTAAAAATTCAAGTGTAAATAGTGAATAAAGATAAAGGATAACATCAGTAGAGCGACAGCGAGCATAGCTTAAACAATTGATTTTAGTACCGTTTAATTCACATTCGACTTTAGCATTATCTAAAAGTACTATTAAGCGGATCAGTGAATACATTATACAGTAATGGAGACATGACTCCCCCTTGACGCACTCCGTTCCTAACGGAGAAAGGATTAGATATGCAGCTACCCCATCTGACAACAAACTCCTGCAACTGATGATCGAAGGTCTCGAATAACAGGGGTTGGGGTACCTCGTTCAACCAGCGTCTTAAACAATGTCCAGTGGTTGACTTTATCGAACGCTTTGCTAGCGTCTAAGAAACAATAGTAAACGGGGCTACCGTTATTATTGTAACATTCAATTATTTGTTTTATTACAAATATGCATAGGTCAGTAGAGGGTCCCGGTTTAAAGGCAAATTGATTGTCATTAGAACATAACGTATCACCACAGTTTTCAATCATCAACTCTAGAAGTTTATGCTACACATGTCAGTGCAATAGGCCTATAATTGCTCTTATCAGTAATGTTACCAGATACAGAATCGATGATATGAATAAGCCACATTTACAGAGATTTTAAGAGATCAACCAAGAAGAAGAATGCTGCCCGCGTTATATCCCATCATGCGTTTTATATATAGTATAGTTTTTACATTATTCTTCCTTTTCTTTCACCTTTTCTTTTTTTTTCCTTCACCTGCCATGTGGTCTGTATTTATGGAGGGTCTTATATATCGGATATTGAATTTTACCTAGCCAGACTTGATGATGTCACGCGTTCTATATTTTGTACGTTTCTACGGCAGGGTAAACTGGGTTGCGTCTGGGTTGGAATTTTCTCCAGATATCGTCTAGCTGGATCGCCGGCTGCGCAAGAAATGTATTTTCTTTAAAGAGGGGTTTTATACTTAGGGTATTCCTTTTTTATCAAGTTTATCATCGGTTGTACAATTGCAATCACCTCAAATCATTATTGTGTTTTTGTTAAGTTTTCGTTTATCCATTTACATGTTTCTTCAAAAATATTTTTTGAACTATCATAATTAA
>NW_022749460.1:54378-62718 GCF_011630105.1 Anneissia japonica
TTTTGATTTTATAAATTTTCGTGGAATTGATCTTATTAAGCAAAATAATTGGAAACTTTTTGATGAACGTAGAGATCTGTCTCTTATACACATCTAGATGTGTATAAGAGACAGGGCCCATATGGATCAATCTGCATGCAATCATTGCAGCTGATCAATTTCCAACAAATTTTGTACCACAGTTCATTAAAAATCACCGGTTAGCAGAGCCGGCAAAACAAAAGTGTAAGCATAGTATAACGTTTCACGATAATTAGATAAGATAAGATAAGATAAGATAAACTTTATTGTCCAAATAAAAATGGAAATTCAAGTTCCATTTGGCGTAAAAAGCACTATTAAAAAAAAAAACGCTACTCAATTCACAATAAGTTACATTAGGATTTACATTGCATTAAAAATAGATACATGTGTATCCATGCATGTGCGCAGCACATGTATACATACATATGCATACACACACATACATATGTATATATGTATACATACATATATACACACATATACACACACACACATACACACACACATGAAATTGTATTATCAAAAAGGAATAATAAAGAGGCCTACATCATTTAGATATGCTAGTTCTTATTGCACGTTGATTAAAAAGTAAGTATATATACACATATCACATACATGCACACATACGCACATACATACATACACACGATACTGAAATAATAGGTTTTAAAAATTGGACCTTTTCAAAACTAGGGGTTCAGGGACAGAGATTTGAAGGAGGTTTGGCGGAGCCCCAAGAAGCTCCGACCAAGCTCCGATTCCTGATGATGACATAATTAATGTCAAAATATTGAATCCCGACACGATGGCGTGCATTTCGATACTTGGAGTACGTATTATACTATCTTATCTGAGATTAATCAGTGGACCTTTCGGTTTTTGGACAACACATTTTTCCTGTAAACATTTAGATGTGCCTCCTAAACTCTGCCCGCTAATTGGTTAATTTTTTTCGTGGGGTCATGGATGGGCAAACATGTGCTTGGCTGTGTTGACGTCAGATCGCCCGAATCAGATCGCCCGAAGTTTCATAGTGCCTAAGTGCGTGATAGCTTGCAAACAGGAACAAGCTCAGTGTAAATCGATTAATTTTTAATTAAACAGATTTATTAAAACAAATTTTACAGTGAAATCTAAATGAATCTTAAAAATGTAAATTTCTTTCTCTACAAATTTCCTCTGTAATTAGCAACACGTTGTTGAGGAATGAGTGAATTTCTGAATTTGCAACTCCCTGAAATTTGTAATTTACACTGATCTTATACATCAAAATCCTAATTAAATGTCGACTGAAAAGAGTCAGCCGTCGTAGCTTCATTTCAGGTCGATTGCGATAAATTTTTAAGGATTAGGCCTATAAAGGCGATAATGCACTTTATAAACAATGGAAGGCGCAGCTTTGACTTTATCTAACCATGGAAGAATTTCTAATTCAATTTGAATGTTCGCCCCCTTTCCTCTTTGAGTATTCATGTTGGTAATGAAACCATTGATGAGGTAAAAAACATCCGTTATTTAGGATTCAAATTGATGAAAACCTTACCTGGAATGACCATATTCGAAAATTAAATTTTCGTGGAATTGATCTTAGTAAGCAAAATAATTGGAAACTTTTTGATGAACGTAGAGATTACGTCCTTGCATGATTAATGTACAAATGTATAAATGGTGTTGCGCCTTCCCGCCTATGTAATGATATAGAAATGGTTGTTGACCGACATGGATATTCTACGAGATACGCTCACTCGCTTAATGTTATCCCCCCAATTCCAAATTGCTCTGTAATGAATGGCTCTTTAAAAATCTTTGGAGCAAAAGTTTGGAACAAAATCCCAATCAGAATTCTAGAGTGTCAATCTCTTAATTTATTCAAAATTACTTAGGCCTATAAGAAACACTTTTTCTGATTTCACAACTCATTTCCTTTTATATTTTCTTGGTCTATACTTTTATCATTTATTCCCAGCCCCGAAACTTGGACTCAGAAGTACCGGGATGGTGTCCGTTGGGGGATAGTTTTTACCATTGTTTAGTTAGGTTTGTAGTTAAGATAAAGTTGTGACAGCCCCGAAACCTTGACTCAGAAATACCGGGATGGTGTCCGGCGGGGAATAGTTTCTACCATTTTTATCTAGGCTTATTTAAGTAATTGTACAGTATTTGTCCTACCTGGTAATCCCGGCCCCGAAACCTTGACTCAGAAACAACGGGTTGGTGTCCGGCGGGGGATAGTTTTTACCATATTGTAGTTAGGTTGTAGTTAAGCATAACCTTGAGCTGTAATTCCTGGCCCCGAAACCTTGACTCAGAAGTAACTGGTTGGCGGGGGATAGTTTTCCACCAAAGTTTTAACTGTTGTTTTTGTTGTTGTACTGTGCTGGTTACTTTTGTTGTTGTTATTGTAATATGTGTTTGCCGGACCATATAGTAAAACAAGGGTAAGATCTCGCCTGTATATGTTATCCTGCCTAAAGATGTTTTAAATTAAAAAAAATAAAATAAAATAAATAAAAAAATTCCTCCATGATCTAACATTAACGTTTAGGCCTACTGGTCTATGGTTTTAATCAATAGATCTCTATAGCATCGATATTGGGACTGAGATGGCTGCACGACGTTTTATTCACAGTGTGTTGATTATTGCGTTATTTCGTCTGGAAATTGTTGTTTATTAATTGTTTTTCGGCTTGCAGATGTTGATTTTTATGTTCCGGACCGAATAAAACGTCCGGAATTTGGAAAAGGGAGATCCGGTTTTTGGAAAGTATTTTATTAAAGGAAGAATAAGAATGGTTTTGGGAAATATTATTATTATTATTTTTTTTTCTTCTGTTGCTCATGGTGAAATAAATGTCAATTTGATTGATTGATTGATTGATTGATTTATTATTATTATTATTTTTTATTATTATCATTATTGTTATTATTAATAATAATAATAATGTTATTATTATTATTATTATTATTATTATTATTATTATTATTATTATTGCTGCGAAGCAGCCAATTCATATTCTTGACAGCAAAAAAAAAATTAAAAAAAAAATAAATAAAAATTACATTTAGGCGACGCTTGTTGTAGACTGGCATAGTGTTTTCGGAAATAAATACCATTTGATACACATGCGCAGATCGATTCGCCAGCAGCGAGTCATCGGCCAGCAGCAGCGAGTCGCCAGCAGCGAGATGTCACTGCAGCAAAACACTATTGTACACGGTACCAACGCTGTTCTAATATAGACAATCGGTCGTGTCTCATATTATTTGTTATATTTTTATTATTCATTATTTTCACTTGACACGCATAAATAATTTTGTTCGAAGAACATTTTATGCAGTTTTACTTCGCATCACTTCACTTGCAATTTGCAATTTCTAGTTATTATTATTATTTTTATTATTATTATTATCACTACTAATGAAAAACAGTGTTGTTTTGACCGCATGCGGCATAGGCTTATTTAAAATACCGCTTGGTTGTAAATATATTGTTTGTTGTCAAGGGGATTCCCACTCGTTGCTGCATTGTTCAAGCGTCATTGACTCTGGTACAATGAATTGGATAATAGCGAAGTGGACTTTTCTGGCGTACGATCCGTTCTTTTCTTCAATGCCACTCCGTGGTAATACTAGTTACATGTTTAATATCAGTCATGCTACAAGTTACATAATCGAATTGTCTATCATCATGCTTTACAACTGATATCGATTTAAATTTATTTAAATCAATACATCAGTAGCCTATATTGTAAGTTGTAACCAGGGGGTTATAACGACCCTGTTAGTGCTGGAAAATTCCAGCATTACAGTTGATATGGGGTCCGGGATCAAATTTTCATTTTGTATTTTTATTTCAACCATCTTTAAAGAGGGTAACACTTCCAGTTTAGTCCAGTAGGTTAACTGATATCCAAGGGGCCCTCTTTAATAAAATTTAAAAACAGTACAAACAACATCATTACAACATAATAATAATAATAATAATAATAATAATAATAAAAATAATAATAATAATAACAACGTACAATCCTCTTAACAAGTCTTAACAGTATTAAATTGACTTACATAAAAATATAATTCAAAATAGAAGTTAAATTTATAATGTCTAATATAATATTATATAGTATCAATATAGAATAAAATCAAACAATGTAATAATAAGAATATCTCAATAAAACAGCAATAAACAACCGCTAAGAGTTTAAAATATATCGTTTTAACTTAAGTGTAAATGTATTTTCTATTTTGCAGTCCCGGAGCTCAATTGGTAAATTATTATAAAAATTAGGACAGAGATAACTAAATGCACGTTTAAAACATTCCAAATTGACTTTGGGACAAGCTAAGTCATCTCTGGCTGAAGCTCGCGTTCTTATAGCTCGGGCAGGGACTCTAGAAATTTTCTCCACAAGGTAACTAGGAGTAAATTTGTTGATAACGTTAAAGGTAAGGCAGCCGATCTTTGAGATACACACATTAAGTTGAGTGTGGATAGAAGTTTGTTGGTTGAAGTGCGTGGAGGTGCTTTAATTATGATTCTCATGGCCCGATTTTGCAATTTCTCAATTTTGTCGGTGTTATGCAAGCTGCTTGTACCCCACAAGAGGGCACCGTAGTCAATATGTGGGAGAATTAGTGTATTATAGAATAAGAGTGCTGTGCGAGAGTCAATAAATTTTCTTATTCTAGCTAAAATGTGAATTTTATGTGCAAGTTTGGAGCTAAGTTTGCTGACATGTGAATGCCAGTCAAGCTTATTGTCAATATAAACACCGCTTGTGCATAGTAACTTTTTTAATCCGTTTGCCAGCAAAAGGCACGTCAATTTCTTTATTTAGACGCTGAGGTGTGCCAATTAATATCACCTCAGTTTTGTCAATGTTAAGAGTTAGTCTATCAGAAATAAGCCAGGTATGTATAGTGTCTATGTCATCAGATAACCTGTTGTTAATAATATCAATGTTAGAGTGAGAATAATAAAGTGAGGTGTCATCAGCATAGAGGTCAACATTACTGTGTTTAGTAGCAGGGGCCAAGTCGTTAATAAAAATAGTGAATAAAATCGGGCCCAGAATGGACCCTTGAGGAATTCCATACTTAACAGTGCGGAAATCAGAATAGGTGCTTTTGAATTTGACAGTTTGAGTGTGGTTATGAAGATAAGAGGAAAACCAACTGTTGGCAGAAGGGTGTACACCATACCGGGACAATTTAACAAGAAGGATTTTACGCCTGACGTAGATCTATAAAAAAAAACTGCCCCAGTAGGACGTCCACCATTTATGCCGTCCAGCCAGTTATTATAGGTATTTATGAGCGCAGTAGTAGTAGAATAGGTTTTCCGGAAGCCGGATTGGTTAGGAGACAATAACTTATTAGTAGTAAAAAAGTTGGATATGGACACTTTCGAAAATTTTAGGAAGGATCGGGAGCACAGATATTGGACGATAGTTGTTCACATCACTTTTAGACCCTCCCTTGTGGATTGGTACCACTTTGGCAACTTTCAGATCGGCGGGGAAACATCCATTTATTAAAGACAAGTTACATATGTGTGTCAAATAAGGCGCGATAGCAGGGGCCGCCAGCTTCAAAAGTTTGATAGGATGGCAGTTGATGCCAGTCGACGTTCCAGAGTCCTTGCCCAGTAGCTGATCAAGAACAAACTCACTTGCAACCTCATGAAAGGAAAAGGAAGATAAAGGTGGGTCAATATAAGAACAAGGATCAATGTTATTCGAATCAAGTGCACTGTCTAATTTAAAAGGAATATTTACAAAAAAAAATCGTTAAAAGCATTACAGTACTTATTTCCTGTTCATTAGTAAACGTACTATCGTTGATAGTTGTCAACATCGCTTATCTGTGTGATAGTTGACCAAGGTAGTTTATCTACATCTTGTAGAAATTGTTCTTCATTAAAATTGCGAAAATTACGAAATGTTCTTTGGTCATGTTCATTTTATATGGTTTAAGTTTCAGTGAGGTAAAAATAAAATCATGACCGCTAAGAAATTGAATTACAAAAGTGTTTTGGTGCAGGCAAGTATTTGTTGTCAGGATCAGATCAATCAAAGATTGACCGTCGTCAGTGGTGCGAGTTGGAGAAGGCACTATTTGAGTAAGACGAAAGAGATCCATTTTATCCTGTAGATTGTTGCGATTTGAGTGGGATTTCAAAAAATCAATATTAAAGTCACCCAAAATTATTAAGTCTCTTGCAACACAATAAGTATTTAAAAAGTTTTCAAAATTTTCAATAAAAAATTGCAGGTGTATTTGGGGGTCTGTACACAGTTGTTATACGAACATACATCAAACATCATAGCTATGACAAAAATAACATAAAGACGACTTAATCAATCTATCGTCTTGAATGTTTAACCAGTGTTTTAATTAAGGCTAAAGTTCGGGTGAATGCCGTATCATCATCGTACTTGCATCGTATAATTGTATTGGCAAATCAACCGCAATTACAATACTGTACTGCGACGTTCCGCAAACTATGGTCCGCGGCCCAAAGTTGGGCCGCGAAACATTTTTTAGGGCCGCGAAGCCGTCTGGAAATTGAAAAAAAACCCAAACAAATAAAGCTGCTTCATTGTTACAGCGAATGCGTCGTTTGCACACGCTGCTAAAAGTGCCAGATGATGCGTGCTATTTGTGTTATAAGCGGTTTTTTTTATGCCCCCTCGGGAGCCTTTATCTGTATATATATTCCTGATAGTTCTAGTATGCAACATTATTTTCTATAAATAAATATACTGTAAATATACCTTTTTTAAGCATTAAATACATGTCAAGCGCGGATCCAGAGTTTACCCTGGCTTTCGCACAGGTGGGTTCCCATATTGGGAGAGTCATGAGAAGAGAGCTAGCTTGTTTTGTGGCTGGAAGATAAATTTTAGATATTCGAAAATTTTTGTTTTCTAGATTCTTTTAAATACACTTCGTGCATTATGAGGCGTCTATTATTGAATACACTTTTAATTCATAGTTTTTCCCTACTTTGCTATAGACAATTAATAATTATGATGATGAAGAAGATTATGATGATGATGAGGAAGCTGTGCAAGATTAATTAACAAGCCCTTTTATGTGAAGTGTCAAGCGAGGCCCGTAGCCTAAGTTACGTTTGGGTATTTGGAGACATTATCGTCGTCGTCAAATGTTCAATGCACACAGTCGGACAATAGATGATTTATGATATCTGTTTTGTATAGAAAGTAATCTGAAACCCATAAAGTATCAGTTCAGGCATTCATTTATCTGTCTGTGGAAAATATAACATACGAATCATACAAAATAAAAAGAATTCAAATAAAATTAAAAATATGTAAAAAACATCTACACTAAATCAAAATGGAATATTCACTGCCTGTTGAATCCCAGTTTTAGTATTGCAGGGGTTCTGAAGGCTTTACAGAATAACCAATCCCCGTATTTCTGATAGATTGCTGATTAAATTGTAAAATATTAAGATTTTATATTCAGTACGGTACATTCTCAAATGTTATGTAAATCTCATATTAAATTACGTTATATTCATGCACCGAAGTAGAAAGTTTAACTTAATAATTTTGATATGTTTTATGCTGAATGGTTTTTATTGATATTATTGCTGTCTAATATGACCACAACATAAGGAAGTCCTCTCCTTTAAACTTATAACCTACTAAACTTTGCGTATCTCAATATACATATATATTTCCTTAAATCAAAGTCCACTCGTTAAATTAGTATATATAGTATAGAGAATATTGTCTGTCAATCTCAGATATCCAAATTTTAGGAAATTACGTTTTATGATGCACCGACATGAGAACTTTAACTTAATAACTTTGATATGTATATGTTTTATGTTGTTTGTTGAATGGACTTCCTTAATAATAATATTACATTCTAATATGACTACAACATAAGGAAGTCCATTCTGTAAATGTTAAGCATAATATTGTACAGAGAATTTCGATTGTTTATCAATATCATCATGTTAGCTCCAAAAAGAGGAAAAGATTAAACATAATGATTTTGATATGTACATGTTTTATGTTATGTGTTGATTGGTCTTAGTTAATAATATTACAGTTTAATGACTTAATGTAATGGTTTACAATAATATTACAGTTTAATGGCCCTGAACCCTGACATGGGGCCCTTGGCGGTCCCCTAGCCCCAATCATCAGTGCTCGCGCTTCGCTCGCAACCTGACCATTTCACCTCTCGTGGTTACGGCCCAGCTATGACGTGTGTGGCTGAACCGTGTTTGGTTGAATCATGGTAGAAAGAAAAAACAATCAACAATTGTCGGGGGCG
>NW_022749460.1:64629-67572 GCF_011630105.1 Anneissia japonica
GGCCTATAGTTTGCGGAACGCCGCTTTAAAAGATTGGTGTTCATCATGACGATAAACTGTTTAACAAATATCTAGAGCTGTTGACATCAACCAATGTAATATTGTTTGATATTAATCAAGTTCATATGTGTCAAGTGTGCTTTAAGCGGACGCACGTAATTTGTACAGTACTTACTTGTAACGTAGTAAAGGTATTCAACGTTCAATCAAGGATTTCCACAAAGTATTACCAAAGGAGGTATATGGTTGCGTAAGGCAGCTCTCCCCCAATCTGGATCCTTACAACGATTACGCGTTGTAATGCTCAAGTTTGGTATCGTTGAACAATTTGAAATTGTATTTACTTTTTGTTTATAGGAACACCAACATAGTATCACAGAGTCCACAACCTTACGACGTGTGTGTTCAAGAGCAAAGTGCAGTTCACTTGGTCGTAAAAACACGGGTAGTTGCATTTAATATCAAATCGTTGTATAGAGGGCGTATACCATGAAGATGTAACGTACAAGAAGTCGAAATAAACCTATTTAATGGTCACATATTCAGTAAGTTTATCAATTATTATTATTATTATTATTATTATTATTATTATTATTATTATTATTATTATTATTATTATTATTATTATTATTATTATTATTATTATAAAAAAGGTAATTTAGTTGTGTGGTAATTTTATTCTGAAATAAGAGTATTGAATGAATGAATGAATGAATGAATGAATAAATGAATGGATGAATAAATGAATGGTTGGTTGTCGTATGAAAATCTTGTTCCGAAATAAGATATTGAATTTGCCGAGTTCAACAGCAATTTTCTTTAGGCCTACTTTAAAGTATTGTCAAAGAGTATGCTTTCTAGTCAAAACGGCAATTACCATACTGGTAATAAACCAAAACGGCTACACTTTTTGACCAGAACGGCAATGGACCAAAACGGCAATATATACCAAAACGGCAATAAACCAAATAAAATAAAACTTTAAACTACAGACAAAATGAGGCTAAAAGAATAGAAGTAAAAAATGCGAAAAAAACATTAATAACAATAATAAGGCCTATTAATAACAATATTATAACAACATACCGGTACACATTCAATAATAAAAGGATTGGTGGAAACACAATAAAAGCGATAAACATTGACATAAATCAAACTTTAAAATACAGACAAAATAAGGCATCTAAATAATTTGTCATGTTCAATAGAAGATGAACCCAGTCAGCAATATTTTGAGTTTTTACCCTAATGGAATTTTGTGACCTTTGACACCTTTGTTAAAATGAAATTCAGAGTATAGTTAACATGTTCACAATGCCTTGTGGAATATCCTTAAGTAATTTGTGTACATGAATAATTGTAAAATTTATGACTGAACTTTGAACTTTAACCTATGGGAATTTTGAACTCAAATGGAGAATTTTGAAAAATGTACTCTAATTACCCCTATGTAATGCCTGACTTCAGCCTGCACTGTTCTAAATGACCCAAGTTTTATTGAAATTTGCAAAATCATTTTCCTCTAGTAGTGAAATTGACCTCTGACCCTATGGAATGATGAGTATATTTCGCTTTTAGAAGATCATTCCTAGTAGATTTAAGTTGAAATGGACAATGTGTAAAAACCAACCCTAATGGCCTACAGTATGTGACCCCTGACCTTAGCCTATTCTCAATTATGAATTTTGATGTGTTGGATGAGGAGTAACTTAATCTATATATAATAGTATTACATTTAAATTTAAAAATTCCAAAATTCATAAAAACCATAGAACATGGCAGCCAAAAAGGCTGAATTACGAATTATGTGACAACAACAAAATAGGAAAATTACATTAACATTTACATAAAATAGTTTAGATAAAAAACAAGAGAATTAAACTACAGAATTATAAATAATAATACTATAGCAATCTGTTATTGTTATAATTATTATATAATTATAAATGATTGCTACAGTAATTATTATTATTATTATAATTATTATAATTATAATTATTATTATTAAATAATTTAATTTATTGCATCAAACCATTAAATTAAAGAATTGCGAATTACGCTAAACATCAATAACATCAAAAAGCATGAAGCACATCAGACATAATAGGAAATTTACATTAAAATTACAGAAAAAGGTTTTACAAATTCACATCAAAAAATAAAAGCATTCACAAATTGGTAAACAAGCTCCAAAAGGACACACTCAAAGCAAAGGAAAACAAAAAAAGCACAGAAGGACAGAAAACATCAGGAAGAAGAATACAAAAAAAGGAGGGGGAATTACTGAACCGCTGATTTACCGCAAGCGTCAAACCCGGGGAGGGGGGGGGGGAGAAAGTTACAAATCGATAGAGTTAATTTTAACAAGATAAGGTAATGGGCTGTTTGGGAGATCCTAAGTATCATTCCTAATAAATTCGAGCTCAAAGGGACAATTATAACAAAAATAACCATAATGACCCTTATGTAATCCTTGTCCTCAGTTTGTTGGGTGGCAGTGTCACTGGTTCTTGAAATGGGTCCAATCATTTGCCTGTGAAGAAAGATATTTAATCTGGAAATTATCCTTATTGACATTTGACCCCAAATCCATGAACGCCATAAAGACCCTGGCTCATGCCAACGCATAATGTGGAAAGGACAAGACTGCGCTATGTTATTTGTGAGAAAAGTAATCTTCTGATTGCCTCTCATTTTTTATTACCCCTATTATAATATTTGGACCCCAAATTTTAAATACTACTGTACCCCATAAACCTAAGATAGTATAGGCCTAATATTCGAGCGGTTAGCAGGGGCGCCGAAAGCTATAGCCATCGGCGCTGGTTCGAACGGCACGCTCGCCTATGGTTCTGGTGGTAGAACAAGTCTTCTCGGATAAGGACTATAAACCGTAGGCCCAGTGTATACAATGGCTCGGGTGCACTATAAAGAACCCAGTAC
>NW_022749460.1:67992-69428 GCF_011630105.1 Anneissia japonica
CACACAAGAACATTAATTATGTCATCATCAGGAATAAACATAAACTGAATTAGACCAAAACTAATAATTAGTCCAATCAGAAGTGATTTTTTGATGACATTTTGCCCCAAATTTCTGAACATCATGACTATCTGTTTGGTAAAAGTAACAATAAAATAAGTAAGTTTTATTTTTAAAGTCCACGTAAGCCCTTTCACAGTTTTTACTGCACAAGGTCAAAGCGTTCTAAAAATGAAGTTATTATATTTTGGTGTCGATAGATACATTCAAAGCAAAACGTCGTAGATCAGATATCTTCAAAAATAATCAACTCATCTAAATGGAACTTTCGTGTTATAAGTGTAACTTTTTTTTTATCTCGAAAACTACATATCCTATGAGGCTAATTTTTTTTTTTTTTTTTGGTTTTTCATACAGTGGATCATTTTTATGAAGTTTCATCAAAATCTGAGATAGTCATACAGGAATTTCTTTTTAATCTGGTTGATTTGACAACCTACAATAGGTCAAAGGTCAGAATTTACCGTTTCTGGTCACTATTTGAATATTTTTTTCATTAGGACGAATATAAACATGAATCTCCTGAACAATTTGCAATCAATTGTGAGTCTCTATGACCAGTAGTTACCGAGATATGACATTGCAAGGTCAAAGGTCAAACTCTCAAAAACCGCATTTCCCGCCATTTTGTGATAAAAAGTTGTATTACAACAAATAGGAACATGCATATTGTGAACAATTTGAGACCGAAATCAAGTCTCTCTGACCAGTGGTTATCGAGATACAAGCGTCCAAATCAACAGGCGGCCATTTTGAAAAACGCCCCCAAACGGGACTTTCCCCCAATATCTGGGAGGTATATAGGAGCTATATTTTATCTAAATTGGTCCATCTTGCCAAATCCATCGAGAAACAAAGGTATCCTAAAATTAGTCACGGATCTCATGAAAATGACTCTACTACGAGTCATGTATATTAAATCTGATGTTTGTGACTGGGCTAGCTCTGGCTAGCACTCTTTCCTTAAAACTTGGTGATCAGATAATTTCAAAAATGTTCAGGCTTCTTCTTGACTTACGAAATTACATTGCGGTAGAAATGTGGTAGGTGGATAGTCCTACCATGGAGGTATTTTTAAATCGTGGTATGTGGTGGACGAGGTGGCTCGTAAGTCCGGGTGGCATATAGGTTACTGTAATGCAAGTTTTTTTTTTTTTTGGATATTTGTTGGTGTAAGGTGTAACTGCCAATTAATATCCGTTGGCACACACCGCCGACGGTCGATGGTGGCCGACGTGATGGAGATCACCAAAGAGTATAAATAGAACAAGAGAGCCAACAACGCTCATTGGGAGCGTAAAAAAACGATACGCTCTACGCAGATAGTGTAGGACGCCAACTAACGCTTGTATATGTTTTATTACCCAGTACTGCAC
>NW_022749460.1:69496-72073 GCF_011630105.1 Anneissia japonica
GTACTTCTACCGCGCTGCGCAGCGCTGCACTGGGTAATAAAAAGAATATACAACCGTTAGTTGGCGTCCTACACAGGCATGACGTTTTTACGAACGGGACTTTGCTCTCTTGTTCTATTTATACTCTTGGAGATCACTCGAAAAAGCTACGCGCACGCAGCTCCTTATTATTGAGAAGGAGATCACTCGAAAAAACTACGCGCACGCAGCGCTATGCAAATGAACCAAGATCAAAGCTGCCGCAGCGCGTGAAGAACGTTTGCGCGATGCCTTTGAAGTCCCATGTGTTCCCCGCCATCAAATTTTCAGCAGNNNATTTTCAGCAGGCATAGTTTACCAAAAAATTGAACATGGCGAAATTGAGAGCACCTTCTTTTCTCGATGCGCACTACATACAGTCAATCACTATGGCTGCGCAATCGTTTCCATTTTGAAGCTGATACATCTATGTCTCATAAAATATCAAACATATTAATATTTTCCACCAAAAAAAGTTTCGAATTTAATGGAACATTTACATGACCTTTAAAAGTATAGTATATTTCAACTTCAATTTCCAAAATTGGCCAAAATTCGCTAATTCTAATTTTAACAGATATTAATTAATAAATAATTGAGGATTATAATAAACTAAGTCATTTTAGGGTTAACGAGGGTTAACTATTTGAAAAATCAATCAAAAATCTGAGTATTTTTTAGTTTTACGCGGACTTAGCTTTATAGTCGAACTAATCAATCTTTAGACAAAATTATAATGAACACAGAAGTAATTTTAACATAAATATTTTACGGAATCCGTTCCTGAAATATACAAATAATAACATATCAAAAGTCCGAAAAAATCTAATCCTGTCTCTTATACACATCTATACTGTACTGTACATCATAGGATTGAATGCAGTTATCTCAATCTGGGCAAGATAAGGTTTTAAAAGAGAGATATCAGTAGCGGATCCTGTTGCTAACGAAAAAATGTGAATTATAGGGTAATACGCCCGCGCGCGATGCAAAAGCGGGGAACACATGGGTTTGTCGCGTCAAAGGGAACTGTTGCCGAGTGATCTCCTTCTCAATAATACCTCCATGACCGGTCCTACAATGTTGGGGACATGTCCCTTCTCTCCCCCACAAGAGTACGTCCATGACTTCAATAGGCCTGGCCTATATCTTTTGACTTATCACAACTAATTCGATGTCAAGCGAAAAATTATACATATGCTTATTCAATACAGATTTTAGAACCCCATAATGCATTTTATCTACAATGCACTATAAATACTAGTTAATCTCCAGATAAATTTATTTTAATGGCCTAATTAATAGTATCTTATTGTTTTTTTTTTTTTTTAAATTAGATATTGTATAATAATGACATAGACCTATTGTAGGCCTATAGCGTTGTTAAAGTCGATCGACTCCGGAGGAAAAACATTTTTGATATGTACAACTGATTTTACAATTTGCATATTTGACGAAAAGCGGTTAATACATATTTTTGAATATTTAACAACTGTCGGAAAAAGGTGCAGTGTTTAGATTAGATATCAAAAATCTGTATTTCATAAACCGTTCCTTTTGTGTCTTGAAAAAAAAAAATCAGTTGTACAACATATCAATTTTCCCTTCTGACGCTGGGAACAGTCACAATAGTGGGGTGGTGGGGGTGGGAGCATGCCATAGTAGAAAATGTAGAGGGGAACTTCCCAAAGTTCCGCACCCGCCGCCATTTGAAATAGGCCTAAGTGTTTTTCTCCACTTGGGTTTCAATTTTAGCTGAATGTTTTGTTCTCAAATAATTTTAATATCTTTATTAGTTACTTTTACATAATGATGCTCTTGAAGATGTTAAAAATGTTAGGCCTAATTTTTTTTGTGGTTGGTATACGATTATTTATAGGAGGCCCTGCTACATAATTTTGAGTTTCGAGAGTTTTTGATTAGATCAAGTTTTATTTTTTTCTATGATAGATAAAATGTTTTTTTGAAATAATTATCTCATCATATGAAAGATTACATGCTTCCTTTCATTCCAACGTTCAATCAAAAACTCTCGAAAACTCAACATTTTATGTAGTGTACAGTACGGTTCTTTCCGCATTTTAGAGATACGTCTTTGTGCAGTAGTATGAGGTCACATCAGGCTTCGATACTACTACAACGATTGTTTTTGTTATGGAAATTTATTTATTTTATCGATCGATCGTGACGACGACGCTGTCATGCATTGCCGGGGTGGAAAAAGCAGTGGTTCTTACTTTTTTACAACACATTAAGTAATGTGAAATATTTTGTATTGTTTCAAGTAGAATATAATGTAAGTATTCAACTTATTGTTAAATTAAAAAGTGTGATGATTGAACCAATACGTAGGCTAGGCTAGCCTAGGCTAGAACAGGGTTTAGGCCTAGGCCTAGGCCAATAATGTATATTTTGGCATATGCTGTGTATAGGCCTGCCTGCTCCTCGGAACAAAATTCATCCAGACCTAGCTAGGGCCTAGGCCTAGGCCTAGGTCCAGTTTCGGCGCCAGCGGGGGAGAGGGGAGCTTAAGTCTCTCCCCCCCCCCCATCGGTCTCG
>NW_022749460.1:72100-88103 GCF_011630105.1 Anneissia japonica
GCCCTGGTCAAGCCTCCTCCCCCCCCCCCCCATCGGCCAAAGCTCGTCGGCAGTCGGACCAAAACAAAAAAAGGCAGGCCCTAAAAGCTAAGGCTATTTTTCCCATCCCAGCCATTTCAGTCCCGAAGTCCCAATTAAAAAAAAAAAAAAATCTTGTTTTGGGAGTAAGGGACACCCCCTCCCATACCCTACCTCAGCTCGGGTCTTCAGCCCTCAGATAACGCTGTGCGCATAGCCTACCCATAATATACTTAGTCCCCCCCCCCAAGTCGGACATCCTAGTCCCCCATAAATTATATCCTTTTGTAATTTGCAGATTGCTTATTAAAAAGAGTACAGTAGGCCTATTTGTATTTTGTATACTAGAGCCGCCACTGCCTAGCCTAGTTCCTAGGCCTATCCTACAGGTCCTAAATACCATACGGACCACATGGGACCATACGCCATCATGCGCAACCACACGGATGCAAAAATGACATTAAAAATATTACCACATGAGAGTAGAAAACTTACTTTTAGAACGATAATTGTCCAAATTCCATTAAAAATTGATGTATGTTGTATTTTTGTTTGGTTGGTTTTGCCCGTCGTGTCTCGGTAAGTAATGCGTTGACATTTTGGATCTATAACGCATTGACGTGTCAGCAGAAATGTCATAGCATCACTCAAGATATATGTACTACAGTACCACATGGAGTGTGATAAACTTATTCTACATTAAGACAAAATGAGTATTTAAATTTCATAAAAAATACGCCCTTACTGTTTATGCTAATTAATGTGTCAAATATGCAAGAGATCAGTTTATAGAAGGTAAATAAAAAAATAAATTAGTATTCTTATCATCATTGCTTCACAAGTGACACCTTATAGAAGACAATCAAGACACTGAAAGCCTTCCATATCTGTTGCCTTCAGTGCATCCTCAGAGGGACCTGGGAAGACAGGATCCCCCACACGCAGATCCTGAGCAAGGCTGGTTCCACCAATGTCGAAGCCATGCTTTTTCGTTGAGTTTTCCGTTGGGCCGGACACATGGTCAGAATGGACACCTCACGACTTCCACGTATGTTGTTCCACAGGGAGCTGACCGAAGGAACTCGTCATATAGGTAGACCAAAGAAGTGTTAGAAGGACTTCTTAAAAACATTCCTCCCAAAGACCTCGAAACCCTCGCTACAGATCGTATCACATGGCGGCGGACTATTTCTGAAGGGGTCTGTCATTTTGAATTATCCTAGATGAAAAACGAGCAGCAAGACATGAGCGAAGAATCAACCCCCCAGCACCTCCAGCCCATTTTTCTTGTCCACATTGCACTTGGATCTGTGGATCATGCATCGGTCTACACTCCCATGTTAAGACCCACTGGAGATGATTGCGATCTAAAGACGGAGACTGAGAGCAACATCATCATCGTTTCGACAGACAGCTATTAACTAACTTAACTTAACTAATCATAAGTGACAGAAAACAAGAGTTGACATCTTTCGGGAAATGAAAAATATATTTATTTCCTCTCAAAAATTTTAATCGTCCCTGCCACCTTCTTTATTGTGATATCTTGCATAATTTGACATATTAATTAGCATAAACACAAAAGGCGTATCTTGATAAAATAACAGTAATGGTTTATGTAGTACAGGGCTCATGTATATGACAAACTATAAATACGGTACTGTACCGTTAGCCCCCGGGGGGTTACTCTTCAATATTTCTAGACGGGTAGGTGCCGCATTTACGGGGGTATTTTTGAGGACTAGGTAGCACAAGCGTTAGAATTTATGGAAGAGCTTCAGCATGTATACGGTATATTTGCGAGGACTTGGTAGCACAAGTGTGGTAAATACCGGGTAAATTTGGTAGTTAAAGTCCCTGCCCCGTCCCGTATCAAAGTTGCATCATTTTTTACACGATGTTAGCAAAGATTTTTTGCTAACCTCCATGCTAGACCTACCGTTGATACATAGCCACGAACTGTAGAGATCGAGAACAGACAGAACCGCGGTCTTATTCGCCATTGGGAACAGTACAAGTTTAATTTGGTTGGCTACATGGCCGTAATAGTAGTTCAACCGGCACCGGATTTTGGTAAATGGTAGTCCCTAGTAACTTTCAGTAAAATAAATAAATATTTTTGAATTTTTAATCTGTTTATATTTTACTTGTATCCCAATGGAATCTAATTCTTGACTACGGATAAATTGGTCATCCTATTTGTTTATATATTTTTACATTAATGCAATCTCCTTTACTCAATTGTTGTACACTAAAATGTATATTATAAAAAAACCCCCGACAAACGAAACCCCTAATAACTAAAGGGAATGAATTCTGAACTGACAATTTTTCTCTTCCAAAAATTTATCTACATACAATGTTAATAAAATGAGCAGTCCCGAAGTGAGTAGATATTTGATGAAATGTGTTATAAATAAATAAAAATGTATTATAAATAAATATTTTTGAATCTTTAGTCTGTTTATATTTTACTCGTATCCCAATGGAATCTAATTCTTGACTACGAATAAATTGGTCATCCTGAATCTATTTGCTTATATATTTTACATTAATGCAATCTCCCTTACTCAATTGTTGTACACTAAAATGTATATTATAAAAAAAACCCAGACAAATGAAACCCCTAATAACTAAGGGAATGAATTCTAAACTGACATTTTTTCTCTTCCGTGTGAGTCACGCACACCTTTATTTCAATCCTCTTTTGTAAAAAATTTATTATATATTTTTAAAATTTTCCAATTTTGTAATTTAGCCTTAAATAGGTAAGGCCCATTACATTACAATATAATAATTATGTGATAGCAATAATAAATAGTACAAGTTTGTATATTAGGCCTACTTATAACATAATAAAGTTAATAAAACAATTTTTTAATTTTCAAGTTCATTAGATTTTATGTTGTGTGCCTTGAATTTTTTAAATAATAGTCTCTCGATGAAATGTAACGTACGTAGTGGGTGTAGCAAGCCTATTTAAAAGGTTATGGTTGAACGTATTTCTGCAGATATGTCAATGCGTTAGAGATACTCAATGTCAACGCATTACCTTCTGAAGCACAGCGGCAAAAACCTGTTAAAAAATAGTCAATTTTTACCATAATTCAGACAACTATCACTATAAAACTTTAAAGTTGGTTTTTATTGATTATCAAGTCGTATTTTAATCATTTTTCATTTGTGTGGTGTCGTGTGGTTCCGTGAGGACCGTATCCTACCATGGATAGGCCTAGGCCTAGTTTAAAATGATAAAAAAAATAAACAAATCAGACCAAAAGATCTGAATTCAAACCTAATTTGGGTTAGGCCTAGGCTCATCGCCTACTACTAGCCTAGGCCCTAGGCCTATGCCTAAATAAATACTGTATGTAATATTAATTGGGCCTAGGGCCTAAATAATAACTTTCCTTTCTCAGTTAGCCCTGGTGGGAGCGAGAATGGGGTCTAGCCTAGTCTAGTTATTCTTTGTTACACTATAAACACTGCAGACGAATGGCAAATGATTTATTTATTGCATACTCTATATACAGTTCGCAAATCATTATTTATTAGTTTAAAAATCTTGATCCGTGAGTAACCTTGAAATCTGTGAGTTTTTATTCATCTGTAGTAAAACTGGCAAATGATAAATTATCTGTGAGTCTCACGGACAATCCGTATAAGTTGGCAACTATGAAGATATGCAAAAACAAGTAAAAACTGTTATTTAGCCCTAATAATAATAATAATAATAGGCCTAATAATAATAATAGTGACAACAGTAACTACTAGAGGGCACTCAGAAAGTGCAATACCCGTACCTCCGCATAAATTTCCCCCGCATATTGTCCCCATAAAAAAAAAAAAAACGAAAAACAAGGTAGACTCCTTGGGACTTGAACGTGGGGCTGGTAGTGCAGAAAACACTCTTCTAACCACTACACCAAACTGTTTTCACTACATCACTTTAAAATTAATGGTCATGTTTGTTTACACTTTATTAGCACACGTCTCTACGGCAAACAGTTATACAAGGTTTTCGATCATTGTGTCCTTGGCCTTTGACCCTGACCCTTCAAAATTTAGTCTGGTAGTGCAACGTGTTTATAAGAACTCAACCTGTAGCCAAATTTGGGGCAGGGGGCGATGACTCTCACCTGTATGACCCTTTGGAAACTGTCTGAGAGGACAGGAATCTATAGAGTTACAACATTTTAATTTAAATATGCTTTCAGTCCTAACCATGGTACACGTTGAGGTGGGTGTTTTCCTGTTTTCCACCCTAATTTTTTTTCACAATTTTGCAAAAAACTTAAAAATTTGAATGCTTAAACAGTGCTACAGTAGGTTATGTCAGGCCATAGAGTTCACTGCACTCCTGATTTTTTCATCTAACTAGCCCAGTTTCAGCCGTCATATTTAATGGCTGAGAATGCTATTTCCAGCATTTATTTTTTTATTTATTTTTAGGGTGACCCTAACAGCAATGCTTACTTAAAAAGGCGCTATCCTATAATTGTTTTTTACCTCACCCCTACCCATGATTGGTGGGGATAAGGTTGGTGTTGACGCCTTGGTACTCACATCTCCCTATTTTAAGCCAAAGTGTACAAAAACTAATCTGATTAAAAATTGACATAAATCTACTCAACATAGTTTGCCGCATCGTACATGCACCAGGAATCCCAAGGTGGTCCCCAAGGAGGTCCCCAAGGAGGTCCCCATCAATGGCGGTGCCAATAGAGAACACCGTTTCTAATTGGATTTGTCTATTGGGACTATGTTTGAAATTTTCCATTGATAACGAAATATCCAGAGGTGATGAAACTAGGGGTGCTGTGTTATGGAGAATAATGTGTGAACGGAAATGGTCTGCTGTCAGTTGGTTGTTACCATGCGCCAGTGATGTTGGAGTATATAGTACAGCAAGATGAAACTATTATGTAGGCCTGATGCATGAATAAATTCGGAGTTTGTTGGGTAGTGAAATGATTATTGTACATTTTAAGTGCTCCCTAAATTCATAAGTGTAATCTAAATTACGGTGATTAATTTAATTAGCGAAGATATGGAGACAATTATTTCGAAAGTTCCCTTTCCAAGAGGGGATGCAAATGCTTTGTGAAAATGAGTACGCCGTGGTACTCATTTTCGCAAAGAAATACACACAACTGGTTAGCTAACAATATGCCTTGATGTTACCTGGGAAGGAAGGTGCAATCACGTTGTTGCCTAGCAAACGTCTGTACTGTATGGGGTGGGGCTACTGATGTACTGTGTAGCATGGGACGATGAGGCATAATAAGACTAGGCCTATGCCCAGGCCTAACTAGACAGTGCAATAATATGTGATAGAAAGTACACTTTCGATAGAAATAAATTAAAATAAGAAAAAAAAAAACAACAAATAACTAAGAATAATTCAGTTGCAGAGGTACCTTGTTTACGTATTATACAATGCTAAAAATGCGGCTCTTTTACTGTAGCCCTAGCTACTACAAGGTTTCTGGGCGTAAATTCCCTTAATACCAATTAAGGGCTGCACAATCTCCTTGCCATACAAATTACAGCTCCCACTGACGTCTCAGTCGAGAAATACGGGTAGCTGAAGTTTTTCTCGCAAATCTGACTACGAAACCGTATGAAATTTCACGTTCCACTTTTGACCCTGAGTTGTGCTTCGCACTCGCCGCTGAGGGCAGTGTTCCGGGAACCGTGCGTTCAGTCTTTAAAATCTAATATTTTTGAAATGGGGAGGGCAAGAGATGATAAACAAACTTGAACTTGATTAATTATGCTGTAATTTCCAGCTGCCTCATGATATTATTATCACTTTTTAGTACCCTTGCTTTAATTAAGACAATGCTGTGAACATTTTAATTACTGGTAGCTTGCATCTCTTAACAAATTATTTCGTCAACAAATAAATCTAAGGTTTGTGATATTTATGGGAAGTTCTCAATTCTTGCATAGGTTCTATTTTACAACTTTTAACATGGATTAATTGAAAACATTATTAATTCAAATTTTAATATTTTTAGTCTTCTGATACTAGATTTCAAGTTTGTAATTTACAATTCATTTTAAAACATAAATGGTTGTATGTTTAACACCATCCTGAGATCTATTAGTAAAGTGCATTAAAAAAGAAAACAAAAAAATGTACAGTGTACCCCAGTTTGAAACCACTAATTAGAGCAAAATAATAATTCAGTATGCTGCAAGAATCAAACAGGAACCAGCAAATCTAATTCACCCAACAATAGTTTGGAGTGCAGGTAATGGCAGGTTTTAATATTCAATACATTTTATTATTTTAATATTTGATTCTCAAAATTGGCCGTACTCTTTAAAGAAATGATTTAACAAAAATTAGGATGGAATACAATGGTCTATGAAAAATATTGTAGGTTTTTAAAATCTATAAATTCACCCTACAATAGCTTTAATCGATTGTTTCCAGTGCAGTTAATGGCAGGTTTTAACAAATACATTTTATTATTTTCATATTTTATTCTCAAAATCGACCTTACTCGCAAAGAAATGATTAAAAAATATTAGGATGGAATGCAATAGTCTATAAAAAAATATTGTAGGTTTTTAAAAATTTTACATTTCATTGCTTTATGAGAAGTAATAATTAGACTATGAAAACTGGTTTTGACAAATCTACATTGTATCGGTTAAATAATAATAAAATTTGTACATTAGAAAAGTTCTACAGTAGATCTCTGAATTGGTTCATTCGCTTCAGTTTGTATACAGTGATTGTATTGATTTTTTGTGTCATTTTACTGCATGGACAATGGTCTGTACTGACATCATCTGACTCATCCTACCCATACCATGAAGCATCACACTGCTGAGCCTACAATCCTATTGTTTACTATTAAAGTAAATTGATCTGAGTATCTGCTGTGCATTGAAATATGTCCTGAGTTTAATCAGATATGGAGTAACTGAGCAGTTACTATGGTGTGAATATGTGTGAATGATTGTCTTAGTCATGGGGTGGGGCATTTTTTTAATTTGATGGGGGTATGGTGTGAATGATTGTCTTAGTCATGGGGTGGGGCATTTTTTTAATTTGATAGGGGTATGGTGTGAATGATTGTCAGTCATGGGGTGGGGCATTTTTTTAATTTGATGGGGGTATGGTGTGAATGATTGTCTTAGTCATGGGGTGGGGAATTTTTTTAATTTGATGGGGGTATGGTGTGAATGATTGTCTTATGTCATGGGGTGGGTCATCATATTAATTTGATATGGGAGAATATGTCTTTAGAGTATGATCAAAGTCAGAAATCTTTTGGTATCTTGTGGGGTTGAGACATTTCTATGGGGCAAGACATCTTTGTCATGGGTTCTGAAATTATTCTGATACAAATCCTTTCCTTCAATGGTGGTGCCAGGATTTGACCAATAGGAGGTTAGATGTCCTTGACTGTGGGTGTGGGAAAATGTGACAATGATAGAAACTTTCCAGTCACTGGAAGTGTTTTATTATTTTTTATTATCCACTATAAAAATCAGGCTACACACTTTTAAATTTAATAATTTCTATGCTTAAGTTAATAATTTGTATGTTGTACCCTACAAAATGAGCAAGTTAATCTCAAAATTATTTGTCAGTTCCAGGGCACAATGTGCATCTTTAACACTAACAGAATTGAATTATGAGGGATACAAAAGAAATCAATATTGTTTTCATCTAACCAGATATTGGACTTGGCTTTGTATAGGAATTTTAAATCTCAACAGTTGCATGCAAACAAAACTGCATGATGAAAGTCTAAATGAAGGAAATACACTGTCAAAAGAAACAATGTACAGTAGGCCTACATCTCTACTTTTGTCAACATGAATACCTGTTTCTCTTCTAATTTTTGTCTGGTGTACAATTGTGACTGATAAACCTTATTTAAACAGATAAATATCCAATTGAATGGAGTTTTTCACCAAGGTGACAAAAGCTGCAATATTGGGAATTAGTTAATCAAGGAATTAAGGAAAATTTATTGTCGACAATACAACAAGATAAAATCAAAATTTGTGTCCAGCCGGTGACTGTTAGTACAATGGATTAATAAATATAACATGATAATATTAGTTTAAACAATAGAACATAAAAAAAAACAACAGTATTAAAATATATACAAACATTTACCAGAAAATTTAAAAAGAAAGACCAATTATTGCAGATAACTTGTGTAACCAGATATTGTAAATTGAGACTTAACTAAACCGAGAAAATATGGCAGGTTCTAGAATATAGGCAAATAAAGTCTATCTGCTGAAGTTATTAAATATAAGTTGTGTACAAATGGGTTTCTACATCTAGATGTTCTACATTTCAAAGGTGGGGTCTACCTGAGTTGTTTTTTAAGTAATACGAGTTTAAAGGATGTGAAGCATCATTGATCTTATCTAATTTACATACGACTGTCTGGTTATACCGTACATCATCAATACCATAACATCAGCTTTAATAATTCTTTTTGCGATTTTCAGTATTTTAAAAATCTTGTGTTTAGAGTACCATTAAGACTGCACTTGTTTGTAATGAACAGTTTGGAATCTGAACAGTTTATTTGTCTGACTTGGAGGCCAGAAGACTATTGAAAGGTCTTTGGTTACCATAGGTACCACAAGCTTTGATTGCCTTGGGGTTTCATAGCTACATTCTTGTATTGTACACAATTTATGCTGAGAGCACTTGGTAATCATACGGAATCTGTGTTTTTGTGAAACGGCTAGGTACTGTAAAAAAAATATTGAATAGGAAGGAATAACAAGATTGCTGAAGTATTAAAATCTTTTGACATCAAATTTAGCAGTTGAACAATTAATACAGATTTAACTTTTAAGCATTGTATGTTGATTCTTTTATACTATGCTATACATGTTGATGCTTAAACGTTAAATAATACTTAGAATTAAAAATATGTTAATTTTTATATACTTGTTGATATTTTAATATTGGTAGTTGAAAATATGCTGATTTTTATACGTGTTGATTTTTTAATGTACTTATATGTACAGTAGTTCTTTTATGTACTTTGTTTTAGTGTATTAGCATTAATATGTTCAAATCTGCTCTGGAGAGGCACTGGTCAACCAATTTAAGGTAGTGTTGATGCTTTAATATTTTACATTTAATACTGTATGTTGGTTCTTTTTATTATAGTTATGAACAGAACAGGATGCCTTCCAGACTAGGAGCAGCAAAAAAAGCACGGTCCGTTGGCCGTGCATCAAAAGCTTCAAGCACGATTTCACGTAGAAGTCAACCTGCACGTCTGCGTCAGCCCCTACTAATGCCAGTCAATAACAGCAACTGGCCTGAATCATTTGGATTTTCAATTGGAGGTGATGCTCCTTCTTACATTACACATGTTAAGAAAGGCAGCCATGCCCAGTTAGCTGGGTTGCAGGGAGGTGATCAGCTTGTTGAATTGCATAATCATAATGTTACACAGATGTCTGCAGAAGGCATCAAAGCCCTTGCAAGACAGTGCCCAAATGTACCACCAAGTATTGTAGTTGTTTCGTGTGTGCGCCAGTGTGATGTAGTCCGTGATCCTGATGGGAGGTATGGAATGACCTTGATCGGCGGGGGACCAGTTTATGTTGAAATTGTGGAAACTAATAGTCCAGCACATTTTGCAGGTCTAAAGACAGGGGACATGGTATTGGAAATAAATGGAACATTGATTAAGCATTCTGATGATGCAAAAATATTTGTGAGTGGTGGACGCAAACTTAATATAAAGATTATACCTGGTGCTGGCCATCAATCTGTTCGACAGTTGGCTTTGAGATTTGAGGGCATGATGGGAGTAGATCGAAGAACAAGAACAGAAGGATTTTTTAAAAAGGTATGGCGTAGTGTAAATATTCATAATTAAACCAAAAAAGACCATTTTGTGCCCAATCGGATCACCTCACAGATTAGGCTGAAATGTATTTCTAGCAATCATATGTCCACAGTTCTCAACTTACTGTAGGGTCGGGAGTTGCTATCAGAGGTCATTAAATTTTCAAGAGAACAAGAAGAGGGTCAGTGAAATGTATGGTATGTCATTAACACAAAAAGTACTGTATCAGTACATTTTGAGCAGCTCGTAGAGAGAAAAGGGGTTAAGACTCTTGTTTTGAGAAATTTTTTTTTCTTCAGGTAAAAGTTACCATACCTGTACCTTGTAAACCTAAACATATTGGAATGCCTCACAATTTTGTATATGATCATTTTATAACACTATCAGTTCGTGAAGAATGTTCTTTAAGTCTAGTTATTAAGCATCTACAGTATCTGTCCTACCAATATAATCACTATTACAACCTGGACATTTAAAGCCACGTTCACATGTCTCCATCGATCGCGAGCGGTTGAGATGCTGGGTCGTGAGCGGTTGAGATGCTGGGTCGTGAGCGAGATTGTGTTAGATATAAAAAAATGGCCAAACTGCGTTCGTTACACCACTTTCGAGGCGACCAGAAATAGATTTACGTCACATCCCAATTGGTTGTCGACATACAGTACCAGGCATGCAATTTCTGATCCTAGGCCTGGACAACAATCCTCCAACGGTCCTCACCTGACATTTTTGGGTGATTGCCGATGTTCCCAATTCTGTGGTAAACCGGCAAGTTTAACGCATTTCTGTAACTTATATTGCATTTTCTCGTTTTATTTCGGAAAGCCACTGAAAATAAATAAATCTATTTATTATATGTGGCAAAGACAAGCCAAACCAGTCACTTGTCGCAAATTGTGTTTCAGAGATAATAGCAAAAACATGTTAGAATGTGAAATTTTAAAAAATCTATTTTATTTCACTAAACTAAGGTTTATATATTTATAGATCATGCTGTGCTGTTATTTTTCCAAATTTCAATGTTAAAGCAACACTTTTTAATAATTTTATAATAGTTTCTGCATGAGAAATGCCTGAAATCATAAACTTTGAAGGCTGATTTCTCATTGTTCTTTAAACAGCTGTATGCTTAAATGCTTGTAACTTCAGAAGGAAATGTCGGTTTTGAACGATTTTTTTACCATTTTATAGCTCTTATTTTACTCTTTAACCCTATATTAATAACTCAAAATCGATTTTTGCGACGAGTGACTGGTTTGGCTTGTCTTTGCCACATATATTGTAAGTTCGCCTTTATTTTCGAATCATAAGTTATAAAAATTTGCATTTTAAAATCTTCCGAACGTAGACCTAGGCATTGGTACACAACTGTACACGTACGTTATTAAATCATGTTTGTAGAAGAAATGTACGATACGATATCCATGAGTAATATTACTTTTAAACTTAGTTATGTGATTTATTGTTGTTATATTAAAAGTGATTTTCAAGTTTGTATAAATGGTAAATACCACGCCATTCTTAACTCTATTCCAGGCAGGAAACGTGAAGTCACACTTTTTCTCCCTTACTTTGACCCCAGAGATGCTTGTATCTGATTGGCTTTCACGCAAAAGAGGTCCCAGCTCGCTGGCGACCCGCTTGCAACCGGCTGTTCACATGGATCGAGAGCGAGCTGCATCGAGAGCCACTCGAGAGCGGCTTGTCGTGGGTCACCCACGACAAAAACCGCTCTTGAGCGGTTGTTCACATGAAGGCCCGACTCGCGAGCGACCTAAGACATGTGAACGCTGTATTAAATGATAAACAACAGAGCTCCTACAGTATATTCCGCAGGGGTTTGATCTTTAGTAGATATCAAATGAGAGACATTTTTGTACTGCCATTGTTATGAATTTTACCTCTTTAACTAAGTGTTTCTTTACTTTGTTTAACCCATTAGGACCTAGACGTGCTAATGATAAAACTTTAAAATTGTACTTTAAATTTAAATATATACTTTTGAGTAGTAACTATAATGCTTCATCACCATAGGCAATATCAATATATTTAAATGTTTCGCTGAGCAGAATAAAATAATATTAAATAAAATGGTCAGGGTAGCGGGATGGAAATTTTTAAAATTACCCCAAATTTGATGCTTTCTTTTTATCTGTAAAATTGAAAAGAATATTAACATTGCTGATACCTTCATGCCATAGGTGTATGGAACATTTTAAGAAGGTAAAGACATTAAAGGTTTGGAGAAATACACTGATATGTCTAATCATCATTATAGGTATAGACCATTATTTGCTGTAAGCTTGTATTTTAAGGGGTCATTTATACCCCCTGCACATTTTTGGCAGAAATGGCAGAGTTATAGTACTAAAGAGCTCTATAATGATGGCATCACAACATTTGTGGAATCACATCAATAGTTTTACATTATTTAAAGGTATTATGTAGCTTTCAATGTTCTTATGGTAGCGGGACGGAATTCCAAAAGGTGGCAGGACGGAATTAAACAATTCTTTTGGTTTAAAATTGTTTAAAATATTCCAAAATTACTTTTTAAGCCAAAATCATAAATTACACTTTTAAAATCGTAATATTGTTAAGAGTTATGGAAATGGAATCGATGCAAACTGAAAAAATCAGCAACTATTAGGATTTCCGTCCCGCCACTTTTACTAAGTACTTTCTTAAGTTTGGTCACATGATACACAAAAAATTGGCATATTATCACAAAAACAATATCAGCTTTAAATGCCCAGATATTTATTCTTTTAAGTGACATTAAATAATTTCATAAACTTTTAAAAGTGAAAATTTGGTTTTAGGGTTGACAGGTTTTGGATTACACCCTGAAGTCATTAACGTTTTGGTTATGAAATCACCCTAAACAGTGCGATGCATCTCTTAATGCTTTAAATTAGGAATTTCATAATGCTTTTCAGTATCTTATATCAAGGTAAAAAGACAATTTACGTGAACCGTTAGGGTGTACCCAGGATAATGGTCTTGGAGCCTATTTTCAAACAGGCATTATGCCACTGGTCAAGGCTCCATTGTGGAGTTCTGGGAAGTAGTAGAAGGTGCTCTTTGGACCCCTAACATATAGGCATATATGCTGAAAGTAATACGTCTGAATTGTTTCTAATATAATGTAAATTTTCTTTTCGAGTTCCAGTTCTCTGAACTAAGTACAGTATTTTAAATGTTGTATTAATCCATATTACATCCATATTACAGCTTGATGCGGTGTTTATAGATGAACCATCAAAGAAAGAAGCTTTGATTGCATTGCTTAAACAGTATGCTCGTGATAAGAAAGTTGATAATTTTGGTCGAGCATTAGCAGCCCTTCTAGATTCAAGTAATCAAAAACAAATCTTGGATGACGTCAGGTAATGTGTGTATTCTGTCCTTTTTTAGTGTCTTCTCATATTCTATACAGTAATTAACATGGCAATTTGTATTAGAGTAGTTTTGTATGACCGTGGATATTACAGATTGTAGAAAGCAAACATTATTCAGCATTGTAGACTTAAAATATGTCCATACATTGTACTGTACATGTTTCAATATCATATTTTTTCCTGTGTTGAAGACAAACCCTTTAACATATATATTTACTGTAGTAAAAATTATTGACATACTTAAGTCTGTTAAACTTTAAGGTGAAATTCTTAACGTTATAGCTGTGTTTAAGTTTGTTTTTTTAAGGTGAAAATCCTATGTTATAGCTGTGTTTTGTTTGCAAACCTTAACATTCAATTGAGTATTAGTAAAGTTTGTGTAAATTTATGTTGCATTAAAATGTTGGCCCTTTTTATTGACAGGGTATTCGTTCCACCATCTCAAAGGGACAGGTTTAGTCTGTACTTTAGTAAAGATTCTCAGTATGCTGGCAGAAGGTAAGGAATTCAAACGTCAATTATGTAGAATCAGAGTTTGCAAGTGGTAAAAATACTCCACAGATAGAGGATTTTGCAGAATAAAACATAATAATTTCCTTCATACTCAAATTGAAGTAGTTATAACTTATTGTTTTAATGATCTTTTTACATAGCAAAACCTCCAATACACTGATCTGCCCTCCCCACAGCTCCCCCCTGTTTTTTATGTTACCGTACACAAATATCTATTTGATAATTTTAAAGAATAAACAATTAATTCTATCAGTTTAAACAGTATACAAAATTTTCTTTATAAATTTTTTTTTTTATAGATTTTAAATCTGATATTATTTGGTAAATTTTGAATAATTTGGCACATACTGTAAGGTTCCAAACTGTAGCCTCAGCAATTTTGAAAGATTTTCATAAGTCTACAGTCTGTAGTACAAAGTAAAACATTTACAGTATCCACATCTATCAGTTGTCATTAACAAGTTATTGCATTTGCATGAGGATGTCATAGACCAAATGAGAAACTCACCATGGCAGACAAGATGCTCAATGAGAAACATTAGTAGAATACAGACTCAGTGAAAGCAGATTATACTTCAGAAATATTGTATTAACCTCATTGGAATTCAGTATTATTTAAAGTACTATAATCTTATGTTGTAGTGCTTAACATTTTTTTCTGGTTTTAAAGCAGATTTGTTTCAATTGATCGAACGGGTGGATCATTTGGGTTCATGTTGGTTGGGTCAGGCCCAGTAATGATTGAATCTATTGACTCAGGTAAGCAAATGATTTGAAAATTATGTTGACTGTAGGGCAAAAAATTCCTTCCATACTTTTTTTTCTGAAATAATAGCTTCCCTCTTGTTTAACTGACAATGTTATTGATGTTAAATACCAACATGGTAGTGAATGTACATTGTTCTCACAAGGATTTTGCTACAATTTCCTTGGCCACCCAGTCTTATGGCACCCGAGGCTTGTTGGCAACCAGACTTATGCCACCTTAGGCCTTTACCAACCAATTTCAAGTTTGTTTAAAGTCACATTTGCAGCTTCCAAATTGTTATGATTTCTAATAAAAACACCATATATATATTGTTTGAATTATATAGGACCTTTTATTAATCTTACTATGTTTTATTTCCTGTTTACTGTAGTTAAATAAGTCTTAGCATTAAGCTGGTTTAATGGCACCGCCAATAAACTATCGCCTACATAATCATTTTGCCGACATCTTATCATGGTTTAATTGTAATTAATTCGCCCATTAACTTGTCACTGAACTTATATTTTGGGGTCCAATCAACTAATTGTATTGTTAACTTGATTCTAATTGGCTAATACCAGTGTTCTCCCGAAGCCGTTTTAGCCGTCAATTTTACCAGTAAAAGTAACTTACCAACCAGTTAATATTGTGTGTTGGTAGAATAAAAAAGCACTTATTAGGCGTAGGTAGCCTAGGCTGACCTTCTTTCAATAAACGAATATCATTCCAGTCCAGGCCTAGTCTTGGACTAGACTTTAATCTGCAAGTGTGGAAGGACTATTAAATAAGTCCTAACTAAAGAAAAAAATAAATTATCTTACCTTTTTGTCACATCGTAAGTGCTATATTATTATTATCATTATTATTGTTGTTATTGCTAATCTTCTTCTCCTCCCCCTCCCCCGCCATGTACACCGTCTCGGTATTTTTAATTTTAAGTTTGGTGCAGAATTTATTTATTAAAAAGTGACTTAAAACTACATGATGAAACTACCGATCACTAGACACAATTCTGGTATTTTTTAATAAATGTTATTACATGGTAAAAACTAACTCCCTTTGCATACCATCCTGGTATTTCATGTTTTGGGGCTGTAAATGTTAAACATTCTGTGTTGGAGTACCAATGTTTTCATTTATTTATTTGTTTGCAGTTTCAAGATAAAAAAGTAAAAACTAATGTGTATGGGTACTGTTGATTGTGTTTAGTATCTGTTGGGTAAAATTTAGAAATTGATCAACTGGTTGGAGCAATTACTACAGTAATCTCTGTGCTGTTTTCCTGGATGATAGGCCTATGGTCATACTGAGTTCACCTTATATCTTTCTGTATAGGTACTATCAAAAGATCCCTGTTATATTGATTTTGATTACCATACCAGTATTAAACAATCACTATAGCATATGATAAATGATAGTATGCTTTGTAAAAGCAGCTCATGTAAACAAATGCCTCCTTAAAC
>NW_022749460.1:98072-139871 GCF_011630105.1 Anneissia japonica
GGGACCATACGCCATCATGCGCAACCACACGGATGCAAAAATGATATTAAAAATATTACCACATGAGAGTAGAAAACTTACTTTTAGAACGATAATTGTCCAAATTCCATTAAAAATTGATGTATGTTGTTTTTTTGTTTGGTTGGTTTTGCCCGTCGTGTCTCGGTAAGTAATGCGTTGACATTTTGGATCTATAACGCATTGACGTGTCAGCAGAAATGTCATAGCATCACTCAAGATATATGTACTACAGTACCACATGGAGTGTGATAAACTTATTCTACATTAAGACAAAAAGAGTATTTAAATTTCATAAAAAATATGCCCTTACTGTTTATGCTAATTAATGTGTCAAGTATGCAAGAGATCAGTTTATAGAAGGTAAATAAAAAAATAAATTAGTATTCTTATCATCATTGCTTCACAAGTGACACCTTATAGAAGACATTCAAGACACTGAAAGCCTTCCGTATCTGCTGTCTCTTATACACATCTAGATGTGTATAAGAGACAGCTATAAATACTAGTTAATCTCCAGATAAATTTATTTTAATGGCCTAATTAATAGTATCTTATTGTTTTTTTTTTTTTTTAAATTAGATATTGTATAATAATGACATAGACCTATTGTAGGCCTATAGCGTTGTTAAAGTCGATCGACTCCGGAGGAAAAACATTTTTGATATGTACAACTGATTTTACAATTTGCATATTTGACGAAAAGCGGTTAATACATATTTTTGAATATTTAACAACTGTCGGAAAAAGGTGCAGTGTTTAGATTAGATATCAAAAATCTGTATTTCATAAACCGTTCCTTTTGTGTCTTGAAAAAAAAAATCAGTTGTACAACATATCAATTTTCCCTTCTGACGCTGGGAACAGTCACAATAGTGGGGTGGGGGGGGGGTAGCATGCCATAGTAGAAAATGTAGAGGGGAACTTCCCAAATTTCCGCACCCGCCGCCATTTGAAATAGGCCTAAGTGTTTTTCTCCACTTGGGTTTCAATTTTAGCTGAATGTTTTGTTCTCAAATAATTTTAATATCTTTATTAGTTACTTTTACATAATAGTGCTCTTGAAGATGTTAAAAATGTTAGGCCTAATTTTTTTGTGGTTGGTATACGATTATTTATAGGAGGCCCTGCTACATAATTTTGAGTTTCGAGAGTTTTTGATTAGATCAAGTTTTATTTTTTTCTATGATAGATAAAATGTTTTTTTGAAATAATTATCTCATCATATGAAAGATTACATGCTTCCTTTCATTCCAACGTTCAATCAAAAACTCTCGAAAACTCAACATTTTATGTAGTGTACAGTACGGTTCTTTCCGCATTTTAGAGATACGTCTTTGTGCAGTAGTATGAGGTCACATCAGGCTTCGATACTACTACAACGATTGTTTTTGTTATGGAAATTTATTTATTTTATCGATCGATCGTGACGACGACGCTGTCATGCATTGCCGGGGTGGAAAAAGCAGTGGTTCTTACTTTTTTACAACACATTAAGTAATGTGAAATATTTTGTATTGTTTCAAGTAGAATATAATGTAAGTATTCAACTTATTGTTAAATTAAAAAGTGTGATGATTGAACCAATACGTAGGCTAGGCTAGCCTAGACTAGAACAGGGTTTAGGCCTAGGCCAATAATGTATAAAATTATGGCATAATATGCTGTGTATAGGCCTGGCTGCTCCTCGGAACAAAATTCATCCAGACCTAGCTAGGGCCTAGGCCTAGGTCCAGTTTCGGCGCCAGCGGGGGAGAGGGGAGCTTAAGTCTCTCCCCTCCCCCCCCCCATCGGTCTCGTCAAGCCTCCCCCAATCGACCTGGTCAAGCCTCCTCTCCCCTCCCCCCCCACATCGGCCAAAGCTCGTCGGCAGTCGGACCAAAACAAAAAAAGGCAGGCCCTAATTTAAAGCTAAGGCATTTTTCCTATCCCAGCCATTTCAGTCCCGAAGTCCCAATAAAAAAAAAAAAAAAATCTTGTTTTGGGAGCAAGGGACACCCCCTCCCATACCCTACCTCAGCTCGGGGCTTCAGCCCTCACATAACGCTGTGCGCATAGCCTACCCATAATGTACTTAGTCCTCCCCCCCCCCCCCCCCCAAGTCGGACATCCTAGTCCCCCATAAATTATATCCTTTTGTAATTTGCAGATTGCTTATTAAAAAGAGTACAGTAGGCCTATTTGTATTTTGTATACTAGAGCCCCACTGCCTAGCCTAGTTCCTAGGCCTATCCTACAGGTCCTAAATACCATACGGACCACATGGGACCACACGCCATCATGCGCAACCACACGGATGCAAAAATGATATTAAAAATATTACCACATGAGAGTAGAAAACTTACTTTTAGAACGATAATTGTCCAAATTCCATTAAAAATTGATGTATGTTGTTTTTTTGTTTGGTTGGTTTTGCCCGTCGTGTCTCGGTAAGTAATGCGTTGACATTTTGGATCTATAACGCATTGACGTGTCAGCAGAAATGTCATAGCATCACTCAAGATATATGTACTACAGTACCACATGGAGTGTGATAAACTTATTCTACATTAAGACAAAAAGAGTATTTAAATTTCATAAAAAATATGCCCTTACTGTTTATGCTAATTAATGTGTCAAGTATGCAAGAGATCAGTTTATAGAAGGTAAATAAAAAAATAAATTAGTATTCTTATCATCATTGCTTCACAAGTGACACCTTATAGAAGACATTCAAGACACTGAAAGCCTTCCGTATCTGTTGCCTTCAGCGCATCCTCAGAGGGACCTGGGAAGACAGGATCCCCCACACGCAGATCCTGAGCAAGGCTGGTTCCACCAATGTCGAAGCCATGCTTTTTCGTTGAGTTTTCCGTTGGGCCGGACACATGGTCAGAATGGACACCTCACGACTTCCACGTATGTTGTTCCACTGGGAGCTGACCGAAGGAACTCGTCATATAGGTAGACCAAAGAAGTGTTGGAAGGACTTCTTAAAAACATTCCTCCCAAAGACCTTGAAACCCTCGCTACAGATCGTATCACATGGCGGCGGACTATTTCTGAAGGGGTCTGTCATTTTGAATTATCCTAGATGAAAAACGAGCAGCAAGACATGAGCGAAGAATCAACCCCCCAGCACCTCCAGCCCATTTTTCTTGTCCACATTGCACTTGGATCTGTGGATCATGCATCGGTCTACACTCCCATGTTAAGACCCACTGGAGATCGCGATCTAAAGACAGACGGAGACTGAAAGCAACATCATCATCGTTTCGACAGACAGCTATTAGTATTAACTAACTTAACTTAACTAATCATAAGTGACAGAAAACAAAGAGTTGACATCTTTCGGGAAATGAAAAATATATTTATTTCCTCTCAAAAATTTTAATCGTCCCTGCCACCTTCTTTATTGTGATATCTTGCATAATTTGACATATTAATTAGCATAAACACAAAAGGCGTATCTTGATACAGGTAAAATAACAGTAATGGTTTATGTAGTACAGGGCTCATGTATATGACAAACTATAAATACGGTACTGTACCGTTAGCCCCCGGGGGGGGGTTACTCTTCAATATTTCTAGACGGGTAGGTGCCGTATTTACGGGGGTATTTTTGAGGACTAGGTAGCACAAGCGTTAGAATTTATGGAAGAGCTTCAGCATGTATACGGTATATTTGCGAGGACTTGGTAGCACAAGTGTGGTAAATACCAGGTAAATTTGGTAGTTAAAGTCCCTGCCCCGTCCCGTATCAAAGTTGCATCATTTTTTACACGATGTTAGCAAAGATTTTTTGCTAACCTCCATGCTAAACCTACCGTTGATACATAGCCACGAACAGTAGAGATCGAGAACAGACAGAACCGCGGTCTTATTCGCCATTGGGAACAGTACAAGTTTAATTTGGTAGGTTACATGGCCATAATAGTAGTTCAACCGGCACCGGATTTTGGTAAATGGTAGTCCCTAGTAACTTTCAGTAAAATAAATAAATATTTTTGAATTTTTAATCTGTTTATATTTTACTCGTATCCCAATGGAATCTAATTCTTGACTACAGATAAATTGGTTATCCTGAATCTATTTGTTTATATATTTTTACATTAATGCAATCTCCTTTACTCAATTGTTGTACACTAAAATGTATATTTTAAAAAAAACCCCGACAAACGAAACGCCTAATAACTAAAGGAAATGAATTCTGAACTGATAATTTTTCTCTTCCAAAAATTTATCTACATACAATGTTAATAAAATGAGCAGTCCCGAAGTGAGTAGATATTTGATGAAATGTGTTATAAATAAAAATGTATTATTAATAAATATTTTTGAATCTTTAGTCTGTTTATATTTTACTCGTATCCCAATGGAATCTAATTCTTGACTACGGATAAATTGGTCATCCTGAATCTATTTGCTTATATATTTTACATTAATGCAATCTCCCTTACTCAATTGTTGTACACTAAAACGTATATTATAAAAAAACCCAGACAAATGAAACCCCTAATAACTAAGGGAATGAATTCTGAACTGACAGTTTTTCTCTTCCGTGTGAGTCACGCACACCTTTATTTCAATCCTCTTTTGTAAAAAATTTATTATATATTTTTAAAATTTTCCAATTTTGTAATTTAGCCTTAAATAGGTAAGGCCCATTACATTACAATATAATAATTATGTGATAGCAATAATAAATAGTACAAGTTTGTATATTAGGCCTACTTATAACATAATAAATTAATAAAACAATTTTTAAATTTTAAAGTTCATTAGATTTTATGTTGTGTGCCTTGAATTTTTTAAATAATAGTCTCTCGATGAAATGTAACGTACGTAGTGGGTGTAGCAAGCCTATAAAAGGTTATGGTTGAACGTGTTTCTGCAGATATGTCAATGCGTTAGAGATACTCAATGTCAACGCATTACCTTCTGAAGCACAGCGGCAAAAACCTGTTAAAAAATAGTCAATTTTTACCATAATTCGGACAACTATCACTATAAAACTTAAAAGTTGGTTTTTATTGATTATCAAGTCGTATTTTAATCATTTTTCATTTGTGTGGTGTCGTGTGGTTCCGTGAGGTCCGTGTAATATTTAGTAGGACCGTATCCTACCATAGATAGGCCTAGGCCTAGTTTAAAATGATAAAAAAAATAAACAAATCAGACCAAAAGATCTGAATTCAAACCTAATTTGGGTTAGGCCTAGGCTCATCGCCTACTACTGGCCTAGGCCCTAGGCCTATGCCTAAATAAATACTGTATGTAATATTAATTGGCCCAAGGCCTAAATAATAACTTTCCTTTCTCAGTTGGCCCTGGCGGGAGCGAGAATGGAGTCTAGCCTAGTCTAGTTATTCTTTGTTACACTATAAACACTGCAGACGAATGGCAAATGATTTATTTATTGCATACTCTATATACAGTTCGCAAATCATTATTTATTAGTTTAAAAATCTTGATCCGTGAGTAACCTTGAAATCTGTGAGTTTTTATTCATCTGTAGTAAAACTGGCAAATGATAAATTATCTGTGAGTCTCACGGACAATCCGTATAAGTTGGCAATTATGAAGATATGCAAAAACAAGTAAAAACTGTTATTTAGCCCTAATAATAATAATAATAGGCCTAATAATAATAATAGTGACAACAGTAACTACTAGAGGGCACTCAGAAAGTGCAATACCCGTACCTCCGCATAAATTTCCCCCGCATATTGTCCCCATAAAAAAAAAAAAAAACGAAAAACAAGGTAGACTCCTTGGGACTTGAACGTGGGGCTGGTAGTGCAGAAAACACTCTTCTAACCACTACACCAAACTGTTTTCACTACATCACTTTAAAATTAATGGTCATGTTTGTTTACACTTTATTAGCACACGTCTCTACGGCAAACAGTTATACAAGGTTTTCGATCATTGTGTCCTTGGCCTTTGACCCTGACCCTTCAAAATTTAGTCTGGTAGTGCAACGTGTTTATAAGGACTCAACCTGTAGCCAAATTTGGGGCAGGGGGCGATGACTGTCACCTGTATGACCCTTTGGAAACTGTCTGAGAGGACAGGAATCTATAGAGTTACAACATTTTTATTTTATGCTTTCAGTCCTAACCATGGTACATGTTGAGGTGGGTGTTTTCCTGTTTTCCACCCTAATTTTTTTTCACAATTTTGCAAAAAACTTAAAAATTTGAATACTTAAACAGTGCTACAGTAGGTTATGTCAGGCCATAGAGTTCACTGCACTCCTGATTTTTTCATCTAACTAGCCCAGTTTCAGCCGTCATATTTAATGTCTGAGAATGCTATTTCCAGCATTTATTTTTTTATTTATTTTTAGGGTGACCCTAACAGCAATGCTTACTTAAAAAGGCGCTACCCTATAATTGTTTTTTACCTCACCCCTACCCATGATTGGTGGGGATAAGGTTGGTGTTGACGCCTTGGTACTCACATCTCCCTATTTTAAGCCAAAGTGTACAAAAACTAATCTGATTAAAAATTGACATAAATCTACTCAACATAGTTTGCCGCATCGTACATGCACGCAGGAATCCCAAGGTGGTCCCCAAGGAGGTCCCCAAGGAGGTCCCCATCAATGGTGGTGCCAATAGAGAGCACCGTTTCTAATTGGATTTGTCTATTGGGACTATGTTTGAAATTTTCCACTGATAAGGAAATATTCAGAGGTGATGAAACTAGGGGTGCTGTGTTATGGAGAATAATGTGTGAACGGAAATGGTCTGCTGTCAGTTGGTTGTTACCATGCGCCAGTGATGTTGGAGTATATAGTACAGCAAGATGAAACTATTATGTAGGCCTGATGCATGAATAAATTCAGAGTTTGTTGGGTAGTGAAACGATTATTGTACATTTTAAGTGCTCCCTAAATTCATAAGTGTAAGCTAAATTACGGTGATTAATTTAATTAGCGAAGATATGGAGACAATTATTTCGAAAGGTCCCTCTTTCCAAGAGGGGATGCAAATGCTTTGTGAAAATGAGTACGCCGTGGTACTCATTTTCGCAAAGAAATACACACAACTGGTTAGCTAACAATATGCCTTGATGTTACCTGGGAAGGAAGGTGCAATCACGTTGTTGCCTAGCAAACGTCTGTACTGTATGGGGTGGGGGCTACTGATGTACTGTGTAGCAGGAGACGATGAGGCATAATAAGACTAGGCCTATGCCCAGGCCTAACTAGACAGTGCAATAATATGTGATAGAAAGTACACTTTTGATAAAAATAAATTAAAGAAAAAAAAAAAACAACAAATAACTAAGAATAATTCAGTTGCAGAGGTACCTTGTTTACGTATTATACTATGCTAAAAATGTGGCTCTTGTACTGTAGCCCTAGCTACTACAAGGTTTCTGGGCGTAAATTCCCTTAATACCAATTAAGGGTTGCACAATCTCCTTGCCATACAAATTACAGCTCCCACTGACGTCTCAGTCGAGAAATACGGGTAGCTGAAGTTTTTCTCGCAAATCTGACTACGATACCGTATCGAAATTTCACGTTCCACTTTTGACCCTGAGTTGTGCTTTGCACTCGCCGCTGAGGGCAGTGTTTCGGGAACCGTGCGTTCAGTCTTTAAAATCTAATATTTTTGAAATGGGGAGGCAAGAGATGATAAACAAACTTGAACTTGATTAATTATGCTATAATTTCCAGCTGCCTCATGATATTATTAACACTTTTTAGTACCCTTGCTTTAATTAAGACAATGCTGTGAACATTTTAATTACTGGTAGCTTGCATCTCTTAACAAATTATTTCGTCAACAAATAAAATCTAAGGTTTGTGATATTTATGGGAAGTTCTCAATTCTTGCATAGGTTCTATTTTACAACTTTTAACATTGGATTAATTGAAAACATTATTAATTCAAATTTTAATATTTTTAGTCTTCTGATACTAGATTTCAAGTTTGTAATTTACAATTCATTTTAAAACATAAATGGTTGTATGTTTAACACCATCCTGAGATCTATTAGTAAAGTGCATTAAAAAAGAAAACAAAAAAATGTACAGTGTACCCCAGTTTGAAACCACTAATTAGAGCAAAATAATAATTCAGTATGCTGCAAGAATCAAATAGGAACCAGCAAATCTAATTCACCCAACAATAGTTTGGATTGATTGTTTCCAGTGCAGGTAATGGCAGGTTTTAATATTCAATACATTTTATTATTTTAATATTTTATTCTCAAAATTGGCCGTACTCTTTAATGAAATGATTAACAAAAATTAGGATGGAATACAATGGTCTATGAAAAATATTGTAGGTTTTTAAAATCTATAAATTCACCCTACAATAGCTTTAATCGATTGTTTCCAGTGCAGTTAATGGCAGGTTTTAACAAATACATTTTATTATTTTCATATTTTATTCTCAAAATCGACCATACTCGCAAAGAAATGATTAAAAAATATTAGGATGGAATGCAATAGTCTATAAAAAAATATTGTAGGTTTTTAAAAATTTTACAATTCATTGCTTTACGAGAAGTAATAATTAGACTATGAAAACTGGTTTTGACAAATCTACATTGTATCGGTTAAATAATAATAAAATTTGTACATTAGAAAAGTTCTACAGTAGATCTCTGAATTGGTTCATTCGCTTCAGTTTGTATACAATGTTTGTATTGATTTTTTGTGTCATTTTACTGCATGGACAATGGTCTATACTGACACCATCTGACTCATCCTACCCATACCATGTAGCATCACACTGCTGAGCCTACAATCCTATTGTTTACTATTAAAGTAAATTGATCTGAGTATCTGCTGTGCGTTGAAATATGTCCTGAGTTTAATCAGATATGGAGTAACTGAGCAGTTACTATGGTGTGAATATGTGTGAATGATTGTCTTAGTCATGGGGTGGGGCATTTTTTTTTAATTTGATAGGGATATGGTGTGAATGATTGTCAGTCATGGGGTGGGGCATTTTTTTAATTTGATGGGGGTATGGTGTGAATGATTGTCTTAGTCATGGGGTGGGGAATTTTTCTAATTTGATGGGGGTATGGTGTGAATGATTGTCTTATGTTATGGGGTGGGTCATCATATTAATTTGATATGGGAGAATATGTCTTTAAAGTATGATCAAAGTCAGAAATCTTTTGGTATCTTGTGGGGTTGAGACATTTCTATGGGGCAAGACATCTTTGTCATGGGTTCTGAAATTATTCTGATACAAATCCTTTCCTTCAATGGTGGTGCCAGGATTTGACCAATAGGAGGTTAGATGTCCTTGACTGTGGGTGTGGAAAAATGTGAAAATGATAGAAACTTTCCAGTCACTGGAAGTGTTTTATTATTTTTTATTATCCACTATAAAAATCAGGCTACACACTTTTAAATTTAATAATTTCTATGCTTAAGTTAATAATTTGTATGTTGTACCCTACAAAATGAGCAAGTTAATCTCAAAATTATTTGTCAGTTCCAGGGCACAATGTGCATCTTTAACACTAACAGAATTGAATTATGAGGGATACAAAAGAAATCAATATTGTTTTCATCTAACCAGATATTGGACTCGACTTTGTATAGGAATTTTAAATCTCAACAGTTGCATGCAAACAAAACCGCATGATGAAAGTCTAAATGAAGGAAATACACTGTCAAAAGAAACAATGTACAGTACAGTAGGCCTACATCTCTACTTTTGTCAACATGAATACCTGTTTCTCTTCTAATTTTTGTCTGGTGTACAATTGTGACTGATAGACCTTATTTAAACAGATAAATATCCAATTGAATGGAGTTTTTCACCAAGGTGACAAAAGCTGCAATATTGGGAATTAGTTAATCAAGGAATTAAGGAAAATTTATTGTCGACAATACAACAAGATAAAATCAAAATTTGTGTCCAGCCGGTGACTGTTAGTACAATGGATTAATAAATATAACATGATAATATTAGTTTAAACAATAGAACATAAAAAAAAACAACAGTATTAAAATATATACAAACAATCAAAGCCCTTGCAAGACAGTGCCCAAATGTACCACCAAGTATTGTAGTTGTTTCGTGTGTGCGCCAGTGTGATGTAGTCCGTGATCCTGATGGGAGGTATGGAATGACCTTGATCGGCGGGGGACCTGTTTATGTTGAAATTGTGGAAACTAATAGTCCAGCACATTTTGCCGGTCTAAAGACAGGGGACATGGTATTGGAAATAAATGGAACATTGATTAAGCATTCTGATGATGCAAAAATATTTGTGAGTGGTGGACGCAAACTTAATATAAAGATTATACCTGGTGCTGGCCATCAATCTGTTCGACAGTTGGCTTTGAGATTTGAGGGCATGATGGGAGTAGATCGAAGAACAAGAACAGAAGGATTTTTTAAAAAGGTATGGCGTAGTGTAAATATTCATAATTAAACAAGACCATTTTGTGCCCAATCGGATCACCTCACAGATTTGGCTGAAATGTATTTCTAGCAATCATATGTCCACAGTTCTCAACTTACTGTAGGGTCGGGAGTTGCTTTCAGAGGTCATTAAATTTTCAAGAGAACAAGAAGAGGGTCAGTGAAATGTATGGTATGTCATTAACACAAAAAGTACTGTATCAGTACATTTTGAGCAGCTCGTAGAGAGAAAAGGGGTTAAGACTCTTGTTTTGAGAAATTTTTTTTTCTTCAGGTAAAAGTTACCATAGGTAGTAGTTGATTTTCAACTTTGTATCACATTTTAAAGTTGAATGGCATTTTAAAATGCAAAATATTGGTTGATTTGAAATTCAATAGTTGCATATCATCAAGGAAATTATATGAAGGTTAGATATTGCATCAAAAAAATTACTGAGGACCTGTAATGCCTGAAGAATTTTTTTGAAAGCTTCAAATCTACAGTATGTAAAGTTCCTCTAGTCAATGGCTATATTTTTTAATATGCTAGAATAATTAAAAAAATATTTATTAAATCAAACTTCTGTTATTGCGTAGTTAATTGATCATTACATATGTGAGCTATCATGACAAAATGAGTCTTGTGGTACGAAAAATTAACTGTAAACTGCCGCTGCAGAAAAACAAACAAGTATTGGATTCTCAAATTTTTGAGCGTTTCATTTCTCATTAATATTACTGTATGTCATGAGTGCAAAAAGTGAAGAAAAAATGATGTCCCATGTTATAATGCATTTGTTGAATTGGCGTGGAATAACCCTAATAAGTTTTTAATCAATTTTAATAAATAAATTTTTATTAAACATTCATGTTTAGTTTGCTATCCTATTGTTAACCAATTATCTTAAAAATATGTCTTTAAATCATAAGAAAATACAAGTATATTGCAGTTGCCTAAATTTTTTGTTATTTAGTTCCCGTCATTTAGTTACAGTAGTCTTGTTAATAAAAATCACCATATTTACGATAAATAATTTTTTTTCAAAATAAAAGGTATTACTTCCATTGTTATACCCTAAGGATTGCTCTTGATACTGTATAAATAAAATTAGGCCTCTAAATTCACAGATTTTTTATTAAGTGTACAATAGGTATAAACCCCATTCAGATACGTCATTTAGTTACCGCTCATATTATAATTTTTTTTAATAACGGAAAGTGATTTTCAAAAAAAAAAAAAAATATCATTCTGTATTATATTATAGATAGAAAGCTATTTGTTATGAAATTTTTTTTTTTTTTTAATTGGCAAGAGTACCTTGTGGTACATGTGTTTGAAAATACAAATCTGTGTCAGAATGTCATTTAGTTATCGTGGAATTGCCCCTCTTCAGATATATTTTAATTGACCCGGCATCCCACAAGACTCGATATGTCACGACAGCTCACATATGAAAACATTACCATACTTAATATCATCTCATTTATTGTTGAGAATGTTTTTTGAGGGGGATGTTTATTCAAGGGAGGACATTTATATTTTCTCAGTGGTGTATGGATAAGTACAGTAATGTACAGTACTCAAATAAATGCCCCATTTAATTTCACTGTAAATGTGGAACTACCATACAGTACAACACATAATTACCTTCTTCAAAGTGTGTTATTCCAACCAGGTTAGAATAATGTAATTCTACTGGAATAGAATATTGATAATAATAATAATAAATAATAGTTGAATTTGTATAGTGCTTTACACTAAAGTCTCAAGGCGCTCGAAGCGTGGAATAGGAACTCAATCAATGACTTTCTTCTCCCTTAAGGGTCCCTTCGTGTCTGTGCTCTACCCGGTAACCCAGTATCAGCAACTCTTGACGTCCACCATAGGGCTGCCTGTACCAGTACACTAGGGTTTGCTTACTGGGTTCTATATAGTGCACACGAGCCATTGTACACATACACTGGACCTGGTTTGTACAGTAGTCCTTATTCAAGAAGGTTACTTACTGTACCACCAGAACCAAAGGAGAGTGTACTGATATTACACAGTAGTTGTAGGTTGTGGCACCCCTGCTAACTGCTCGCCCATTCAACTCGCCATACAATAGAATGACATGGCTTAAATAGTTTTATTTCATTTAGGGGGAGGGGGCGCATTTATTTAATGAAAAACTCTTTGTCCATTTGAATGAGACGTTTATTGCAAATGGGGCTCAGGAGGGGGAGTTTATTCAGGGGGAATTTATTCAAAGCATTGCATTTATTCGAATGGTCATACTGTATATGCTGTACAGTGGATTGTTGCTGTAAGATGCACAAACACTATCAGTTGAAATGATAACAGAGTTACTGTAGTAGGCCTATAGTGCATACAGTGTTACTCAGTATGATGAAAGATCATTTTTTTTCAGTTCAATTTTTTGTCTAAATTTTGTTTGCATACAGTACCTGTACTTGTGAGTTTACTTTCATAATATTAATAACATTCTGATGACATTTGTCAAAGAAATTAAAATTTCACTGAGTAAAATCATCTAATAATTTCATTATCAACTTCCTATGTAAATTTTAAGTTTGTTCCATTGACTCTAGACCTTAAATGTTCACTCAATTTTCAGTTTATTATTTTATAGAGTTTAATGAAGGATTTCTTTATATTTTCGTACAGGTATATTATTGAATTTGAAGTAACTTCCTTCAGGCTAGCTTTTATTTTTGCCCATGTCCTGTTCATGGTGTTGTCACTGTCATCTTCGACAGTAAATTATTTGTTACTGTGATAACTAAAGTTTGGTAAGCCTGATGGGTTTTAATCTTGGCAGAATGCAAGATGGTAATAAAAAAGTAAATAAAAGGGTGGTTACACCCCTTTTTTGCCAGTTTTTAAATATTCAAAAATATCTCATCTCTGTCCACTGATTAATCTCAGATAAGATAGTATAATACATACTCCAAGTATCGAAATGCACGCCATCGTTTCGGGATTCAATATTTCGACATTAATTATGTCATCATCAGGAATGAAAAATTATCCATATTTGCAAGCTTATATGCACAAGTACCAAAATTGATTGACCAATCAAAACATTACCCCTAGTAGGTGACATAGGTGGAATAAACTAAAGATCAAAGCATTCTTACTCTACTGATCAAAGCTACCTACAAAAAACAAAGAAAGCTCCTTTGAAGCTTTCAGCCCATTGTTAAGCAATGGGTGTAGCCTACGTATAGCAAATGCTTCTTAAAATAATATAGACCAATTTTGCGAACTGTCAATAATGTTAGTTTTAGAAAATATTAAACCTAATTTATTACTTGCATTTACAGGCTACATTATCAATTTCAAGTATACCTTGTAAACCTAAACATATTGGAATGCCTCACAATTTTGTATATGATCATTTTATAACACTATCAGTTCGTGAAGAATGTTCTTTAAGTCTGGTTATTAAGCATCTACAGTATCTGTCTTACCAATATAATCACTATTACAACCTGGACATTTAAAGCCACGTTCGCATGTCTCCATCGATCGCGAGCGGTTGAGATGCTGGGTCGTGAGCGGTTGAGATGCTGGGTCGTGAGCGAGATTGTGTTAGATATAAAAAAATGGCCAAACTGCGTTCGTTACACCGCTTTCGAGGCGACCGGAAATAGATTTACGTCACATCCCAATTGGTTGTCGACATGCCAGGCATGCGATTTCTGATCCTAGGCCTGGACAACAATCCTCCAACGGTCCCCACCTGACATTTTTGGGTGATTGCCGATGTTCCCAATTCTGTGGTAAACCGGCAAGTTTAACTATTTCTGTAACTTATATTGCATTTTCTCGTTTTATTTCAGAAAGCCACTGAAAATAAATAAATCTATTTATTATATGTGGCAAAGACAAGCCAAACTAGTCGCTCGTCGCAAATTGTGTTTCAGAGATAATAGCAAAAACATGTTAGAATGTGAAATTTTTAAAAATCTATTTTATTTCACTAAACTAATGTTTATATATTTATAGATCATGCTGTGCTGTTATTTTTTTTTTCCAAATTTCAATGTTAAATAATAATTTTATAATAGTTTGTGCATGAGAAATGCCTGAAATCATAAACTTTAAAGGCTGATTTCTCATATTGTTCTTTAAACAGCTGTACTGTATGCTTAAATGCTTGTAACTTCAGAAGGAAATGTCAGTTTTGAACGATTTTTTTACCATTTTATAGCTCTTATTTTACTCTTTAACCCTATATTAATAACTCAAAATCAATTTTTGCGACGAGTGACTGGTTTGGCTTGTCTTTGCCACATATATTGTAAGTTCGCCTTTATTTTCGAATCATAAGAACTTATAAAAATTTGCATTTTAAAATCTTCCGAGCGTAGGCCTAGGCATCGGTACACAACCGTACACGTACATCATTAAATCATGTTTGTAGAAGAAATGTACGATACGATATCCACGAGTAATATTACTTTTAAACTTAGTTATGTGATTTATTGTTGTTATATTAAAAGTGATTTTCAAGTTTGTATAAATGGTAAATACCACGCCATTCTTAACTCTATTCCAGCCAGGAAACGTGAAGTCACACTTTTTCTCCCTTACTTTGACCCCAGAGATGCTTGTATCTGATTGGCTTTCACACAAAAGAGGTCCCAGCTCGCTGGCGACCCGCTTGCAACCGGCTGTTCACATGGATCGAGAGCGAGCTGCATCGAGAGCCGCTCGAGAGCGGCTTGTCGTGGGTCACCCACGACAAAAACCGCTCTTGAGCGGTTGTTCACATGAAGGCCTGACTCGCGAGCTAAGACATGTGAACGCGGTATTATATGATAAACAACAGAGCTCCTACAGTATATTCCGCAGGGGTTTGATCTTTAGTAGATATCAAATGAGAGACATTTTGTACTGCCATTGTTATGAATTTTACCTCTTTAACTAAGTGTTTCTTTACTTTGTTTAACCCATTAGCACCTAGACGTGCTAATGATAAAACTTTAAAATTGTACTTTAAATTTAAATATATACTTTTGAGTAGTAACTATAATGCTTCATCACCATAGGCAATATCAATATATTTAAATGTTTCGCTGAGCAGAATAAAATAATATTAAATAAAATGGTCAGGGTAGCGGACGGAAAGTGGCGGGATGGAAATTTTTAAAATTACCCCAAATTTGATGCTTTCTTTTATCTGTAAAATTGAAAAGAATATTAACATTGCTGATACCTATTATTCATGCCATAGGTGTATGGAACATTTTAAGAAGGTAAAGACAAAAAGGTTTGGAGAAATACACTGATATGTCTAATCATCATTATAGGTATAGACCATTATTTGCTGTAAGCTTGTATTTTAAGGGGTCATTTATACCCCCTGCACATTTTTGGCAGAAATGGCAGAGTTATAGTACTAAAGAGCTCTATAATGATGGCATCACAACAACATTTGTGGAATCACATCAATAGTTTTACATTATTTAAAGGTATTATGTAGCTTTCAATGTTCTTATGGTAGCGGGACGGAATTCCAAAAGGTGGCAGGACGGAATTAAACAATTATTTTGGTTTAAAATTGTTTAAAATATTCCAAAATTACTTTTTAAGCCAAAATCATAAATTACACTTTTAAAATCGTAATATTGTTAAGAATTATGGAAATGGAATCGATGCAAACTGAAAATATCAGCAAATATTAGGATTTCCGTCCCGCCACTTTTACTAAGTACTTTCTTAAGTTTGGTCACATGATACACAAAAAATTGGCATATTATCACAAAAACAATATCAGCTTTAAATGCCCAGATAATTATTCCTTTAAGTGACATTAAATAATTTCATAAACTTTTAAAAGTGAAAATTTGGTTTTAGGGTTGACAGGTTTTGGATTACACCCTGAAGTCATTAACGTTTTGGTTATGACATCTTACCCTAAACAGTGCGATGCATCTCCTACTGTATGCTTTAAATTAGGAATTTCATAATGCTTTTCACTATCTTATATCAAGGTAAAAAGACAATTTACGTGAACCGTTAGGGTGTACCCAGGATAATGGTCTTGGAGCCTATTTTCAAACAGGCATTATGCCACTGGTCAAGGCTCCATTGTGGAGTTCTGGGAAGTAGTAGAAGGTGCTCTTTGGACCCCTAACATATAGGCATATATGCTGAAAGTAATACGTCTGAATTGTTTCTAATATAATGTAAATTTTCTTTTCGAGTTCCAGTTCTCTGAACTAAGTACAGTATTTTAAATGTTGTATTAATCCATATTACATCCATATTACAGCTTGATGCGGTGTTTATAGATGAACCATCAAAGAAAGAAGCTTTGATTGCATTGCTTAAACAGTATGCTCGTGATAAGAAAGTTGATAATTTTGGTCGAGCATTAGCAGCCCTTCTAGATTCAAGTAATCAAAAACAAATCTTGGATGACGTCAGGTAATGTGTGTATTCTGTCCTTTTTTAGTGTCTTCTCATATTCTATACAGTAATTAACATGGCTATTTGTATTAGAGTAGTTTTGTATGACCGTGGAAAGCAAACATTATTCAGCATTGTAGACTTAAAATATGTCCATACATTGTATTGTACATGTTTCAATATCATATTTTTTCCTGTGTTGAAGACAAACCCTTTAACATATATATTTACTGTAGTAAAAATTATTGACATACTTAAGTCTGTTAAACTTTAAGGTGAAATTCTTAACGTTATAGCTGTGTTTAAGTTTGTTTTTTTAAGGTGAAAATCCTATGTTATAGCTGTGTTTTGTTTGCAAACCTTAACATTCAATTGAGTATTAGTAAAGTTTGTGTAAATTTATGTTGCATTAAAATGTTGGCCCTTTTAATTGACAGGGTATTCGTTCCACCATCTCAAAAGGACAGGTTTAGTCTGTACTTTAGTAAAGATTCTCAGTATGCTGGCAGAAGGTAAGGAATTCAAACGTCAATTATGTAGAATCAGAGTTTGCAAGTGGTAAAAATACTTGACAGATAGAGGATTTTGCTAATACCAGTGTTCTCCCGAAGCCGTTTTAGCCGTCAATTTTACCAGTAAAAGTAACTTACCAACCAGTTAATATTGTGTGTTGGTAGAATAAAAAAGCACTTATTAGGCGTAGGTAGCCTAGGCTGACCTTCTTTCAATAAACGAATATCATTCCAGTCCAGGCCTAGTCTTGGACTAGACTTTAATCTGCAAGTGTGGAAGGACTATTAAATAAGTCCTAACTAAAGAAAAAAAAAATTATCTTACCTTTTTGTCACATCGTAAGTGCTATATTATTATTATCATTATTATTGTTGTTATTGCTAATCTTTTCTCCTCCCCCTCCCCCGCCATGTACACCGTCTCGGTATTTTTAATTTTAAGTTTGGTGCAGAATTTATTTATTAAAAAGTGACTTAAAACTACATGATGAAACTACCGATCACTAGACACAATTCTGGTATTTTTTAATAAATGTTATTACATGGTAAAAACTAACTCCCTTTGCATACCATCCTGGTATTTCATGTTTTGGGGCTGTAAATGTTAAACATTCTGTGTTGGAGTACCAATGTTTTCATTTATTTATTTGTTTGCAGTTTCAAGATAAAAAAGTAAAAACTAATGTGTATGGGTACTGTTGATTGTGTTTAGTATCTGTTGGGTAAAATTTAGAAATTGATCAACTGGTTGGAGCAATTACTACAGTAATCTATGTGCTGTTTTCCTGGATGATAGGCCTATGGTCATACTGAGTTCATCTTATATCTTTCTGTATAGGTACTATCAAAAGATCCCTGTTATATTGATTTTGATTACCATACCAGTATTAAACAATCACTATAGCATACAATAAATGATAGTATGCTTTGTAAAAACAGCTCATGTAAACAAATGCCTCCTTAAACAAATTGGTGGCCTTTTATATTTACTTTTTCTTTTAGACATCATTTTGTGTGTTGTTTATTCTTTTCTATTTTGATGGTTTTTTTTGTAACTGCACCACTTTAAAAGTTGTACACGTATATTGAAAATAGCTGCAGTATAAGACTAAACCTGGTATTCTTAAAACCAACTTTAGTTTTGTTGCAGTCACGTAGATGGCGCAGACTGCGCTCGGGTGCAACTATATTATTTCTCCAAAGATAGAAATTTTTCAGTGACTGTTCAAATTCTCCATCGTATTGTTAACAACTAATAGTTATTATTATAGAAAATTAATTAAGCGAATGATGGTCTATTATGATTTATGAGAAAATACGTTTTTGATCCACAGACAGCAGCTTAATATTCATCCGCGTTACCGGATTTCTAAAATTTCGTCTGCTATTAAAATTAGCCCATTTCATTGGTTTAGTTTGATAGTTGTTGCTTGCCAGCCATCTTCTGCTGAACTAAAACTAGGACTTGATTTAGTTGTAATTAAAATTGCGTTGTTTGTTAATACAAATTGAAGTTGTTTGAAGTTCTAGTTCGAAGTTCAACTAAAGTTCGTTTTAAGAATACGTTAATAACTAGATAAATAATAAATAATTAATTCAAAAGTTTACTATTATTTAATATAAAAAAATAAATGCAAATAAACGATTGTAAGTAGAATTATTATTTTATTTTTTTAGACTGGCAGCTATTGTATTTTTAAGTGTCTTGACCATAGCATGTTATTTTATTATTATTATTGTTTGGCAACTGGCTGCCCTTGTGGTAAAGTGATGATATCCTGTGAATGATTTTAGAATCAGATCTATTGACAAGCTGTCATATATTGATTGTGTTTTAGTTTAGTGCAAACACAAAGAGTCAAGCTTGCATAGATCATGCAGTATTCTGGAAAACAAAAGAAACTTGTATACATAATATGCATTACTCTGGAAAATGAAATTATTCTGTTGGACAATAGAAGTAAATAGTAATACCAAGGCATGAAGTTGATTGATGAAGTTAATATTCTAACAATATTTGTATTTAAATATTCTGTACCTGTTCCTTTAATTTTATGGTAATATTATAATAGGTTTTTAAAAAAGTATATATTTATGCATTTCTAGGTTTATTTATTTTCTTATAGATATAGAAATTATAATTTTATAGTTGAAAATATGTTGAAAATTTAGGTTTTTTGTTGTTGAAAGGCTGTTGATATTGTTCTGTCTAGTTAGTTAGTTAGTTTTTATTTGGAATCACTTTTATTACAGTGGCACACATTAAAAGTTATGGTGCATCCAAAAGACCAAAATCAACAGAAAATTGAAAAGAAGAAAACAACTTAACTACGAAAATCATTACGGAACTAAAGGTTCGGTAAATAAAGCCAAATGGCAACGTTTCATCAAACAATTTACAGTAGTATCACAAGGTGTTAATTCCCAGCTAATATAGTTTTATGTCCGTCTAATTCTAGGTGGGCCAGCTGATTGCGCTGGCCTTAGACCTGGGGACAAGATATTAAAGTTGAATGGCTTAGATGTAAGGAAGAAGACACATGAACACCTGATTCAGCTTCTAAAAGGAAGTGGAATGACACCAACACTCCTGATAGAGACAGGGAATCCAGCAAATCTCCCTCCTCCAGTACAGCCCCAGGAAGCTTGTGAGTTCTCATTTCACTTTTCCTGTGAATTACAGTTGTGAAAAAATATTATGTATCTATCATATAAAAATGTCAAAGGATTAATGTGATCTAGTTATTCTTGTGTCTCTTAAGCCCCATTTACACTAGACACGATTACGACACGACAAGGACATATCATCGCGTTGTTTGTATTCTTCAACACTGCACGCATCTGTATCCTGTCGTCGTGTCGTAATCATGTCTAGTGTAAACAGGGCTTTAGACGAGAATATTTTTATACCTTGTTTAGCGAACCCGATGCTAGTGGAGATTTCAAAGTATACATACAATTTTATTTTTGGCCAGTTAGCACACCCTCCGCCATGAAAAAAGTGGAAATTTCAGAAACAAATTATAAAGTTTTTCTTTATTTTTATTACACCCACCACGACATTGAAATCGCCAAAAATAAGATATGTATATTTCTTCCTCCACAAATTTAAAGCATTTAACCATTCTATTACTATACTGTTTACATTCACCAATACAATTTTATTTTTATTTTCTCCTCCCTCTGGATGTTTTTGGCAAAAATATTTGCTAAATAAGAAAACAAAATTTATTTTAAATTTTTCTTTCCACCCTCCTCTCACGGTCTTTAAAAATATAAGTTTGCAAAACAAAGTTTGAAAAAAGTCTCGCCTTAACTAGTGTCAGCACAAAACTGTTAATATTTGGTTATTTAAAAAAAAATGTTTTGCAGTATATGTATCATCCACAATGAGCATGATGAGTGGTATGTCAGTAACAAGCCAAGTATCATCAGCTACTGGTTGGCTTTCTGAGAGTATGCACAGTAAGGCCACAATTGAAGATATTGAGGAGCTGAGAGCTGGTGGAATATCTAGACCTGACTTCTTTACTTTGGGAAGAACATTCAAAGAGATGGTATGCTATTAAAATCCTGATAATTCACTTTTTGTATGTCAAATAATATCACTGATATTTTAGGTACTTTATCCTTAGCCATCCAAATCCTATTTCAAATATTTCATCCATAGTTATATATCGTTGCTCACATCACGAACTAACACAATCAAAGTAGATTGTGTTAGTTCGTAAAATCAAGAAAGTGCATCAAAATACGCGCTGTTGTTGTTGTTAAGGACTTTTTGTGTGGTAAAGAATACAAAATTGCTTGACAACCAATATGCGCTCGTTTTTACGCGCTACTGTGATTTCACGAACTAACACAATCGACTTTGATTGATATGATTTGATTGATGATATGTACCAAATCCTACAGTCATTTACCAAGAACTGTACTTTTAACAATTTACAATTCCTTGGTCATGTACATGCCAAACCTTGCAGACAATATTCTCTCCCTTATGCTTCTGACTTTCATTGGAACCTTCTTCCAAATAATTTATTCTTCCATTTGAAACTTAAAATGACAGCGTAACCCATTGTTTGCAGGTGGTTTTTACATGCATGGAGAACATCATCGACAAATCTTCAAGGATTTAAAATGGGTTACAGTGCCCTTAATGAAGTACAAATGATGTTAATACTGTACTCTTGTTTATACACTTTTAAAGAGTAACCAGCTATCCACAATAAGTCAAAAACATCCCCCCAAGTAAAGCTTGCATAGAATCAAACCCAAGCAAAGTGTGCTAACTGAAAATATAAGTAGAAAATAAGAAAACAAACAAAACAATTAAAGAAATATGATCAAGCAAGTTGAGAGAAACTATTGAAAAAGGTGTTTTTAGATGGGCTTTGAACTGCCTAAGCAAATCAAAAGATCTGGGAGAATTAGGCAGACCATTCCAAAGTTGGGCAGCAATTGAAGGGAACACTATTTAATTTGTTGTTTTTATTGACATGAGGCATGGAAAAGAAAATAGTTCCGACCATGAAAATTGTCTGAGGAACAAAAAGGACCATAAAAAATGCATCAAGCACCGGCTTTTTGTTTGTTTTTTTGTTTGTATAGTTATTTTTATAAATTCTCCAAGAAAAATTTGCAACTGCCTGTAACCAGAGCAACAACATCACAGCATAACTAGAACTTAGGAATACTCAACATTGTAGAGCATTTGACAATAGGAACCATTACAGCATACAGGAACTAAAACTTTAAAAAAAGAAACACTCATCATTGTAAGAGCACTTCCAAGTAGCCACCGTTACAGGATATATAGAACTTTCAAACAGAAACACTCAGCATTGTAGAGCATTTCCCAACAACCACTATCACAGCATAACTAAAACTTTGAAAAAGTAAACACTCAATATCCAAGAGCATTTCCCAAAAGCCACCATTACGGCAGAAAGTGCATATACACTTTTTACACTATAGACAAAATGCAGTACTTAACAGTTACAAAAGCACCATGGACAGACAGGAACAGGTCTGTAACCTCCTCTAAACATGCTACCCCAGAAAAAGGTGAGAAAAATGTAAAAAAAACTAAGGAAGTACAAGTAAGCAGATAAATAACATAAACAGTAATAATGTTATATTGTATTAAAAACTGGAACTTAATATTACCATTGAGTGACATTTGTCCACCTCTCAGAACTTCTTCAGACAACAGACCAGTTGCATTGATCATGAGTCAGGTGATGAGGAATACTGCGCAGCACCGTGTCCCATGTTCTGGATAGTCAAAAACGTATTCCTCCTACTTGGTTCCAATCATGATTCTCTACCCCTCCCAAATCACTTTTTTTTAGCCTTTATGATTTAGATGTCCCGAAAATTTGCGTATGTTGCATACTTCTGCTCATTCTCACTCCATCTCTACAGTATGTAGCCTAATCGGGCCTCCACTGCCGAGCATGTTGTATTGTCCAACATTCTAAAATCTCAGATGTGCGGTATAAAAGAAACATGTATTGTGTAAATTATAATTTGTAAGTGCACAGACAATAGGAATTCTTTTGAGAAAAAACTACAACCAAAGAGTATAGAACTTTAACACACAATCCACAGTATCTCGAAAAGTACTACCACAACTTGGAGGACGTTTTTAAAAAGAATGTCAAAGTCTTTCATAATGCATGCTGCTTGTGTAGAACGCCTGTTCCAATTTGTAGCACTATTCAAATTCTAATAGAATATCCCAAAATAGGGATGTTAGCTTGTTTCTCATTTCATTGTCTGCATGTCAACTATAAAAAGGAAATATACATTTCTATTTTGACTATAGAATGCAGTCTTTGATTGTAATAGATCAAACTTTTCCCACTAGACAAAATTTTACAGAGGCCCCTAGCATATCAATTTAAAGCGTTGTTTCTTTTCTTCACAAATTTAGATGCTTCTTAAGGAGGTACTTTTGTACTGTAGGTTGGAAGGAAATTTGAATGTGTATAACAATTTATTCACAAATTTAGATGCTTCTTAAGGAGGTACTGTACTGTAGGCTGGAAGGAAATTGTATGTGTATAACAATTTCATTTTAAATATTAATTCATATTTTTTTTTATGTAGTATTGCTATTTGTGTTTCTTTTATAAATGTAGATGGATCATCACCTGACATCAAGAGAAAAACAACTGATTAAGAAGGCATTACAGGAATATCATAGATCTAGGTGAGGTAGACAAAGCCACAAAATTTTACAATTTGTCATATCAGGAGCTGATAAACAAAATGATTAATAACAATGCTTAAATATGAACAAGATGTTAATATTGTATTAAGCATAGCCCTTCAATGAAAAAGCTACTTTTATTCAGTATGAAAAGAGTGTCTGACGGGATTCAAACCTGCAACCGCTTGCTATCAAGCCGGGTGTTATATCCATTAGACCAGGGAGACCAACAGTACGTAGTGGAGCTATAGATGAGCTATAAAGCCTTGTAGATTACAGCTTGGAATTTATTTCATACAACTGAATAAAAGGAACTTTTTTCGTTGAAGGGCTCTGCTTGATGCAATTATAACATCTTGTTCCTATTTGAAAACTGCCATTATTATCTCCTCCTGGAGATATATGTTTTCATTTGTGTCGAGTGTTAGGTATGACCCAATGAAGAAATGATTACATTTTGGTGACGGTCCGGATAGGGTGTGGATGTGAGGACCAATTAAAGGGATTTAAGAGCAAACACTCTACAAACATGTTATATTTTCATTGCAGATTTTTTGGGCTCAGTACGGACTCCAAAAGTATGCATTTTTTTAAAGTTTTAAGGCGTATGCGGATTTTATAAGTCCGCAATGACGATATAACGTGTTTACATCAGATATTTAAAAAACGTATCAACCTATCTGAATGAAAAGTTTGTGAAATTTTAAACAAGTTACAAGGATGAAATTATTAAGTGTTGGTGGCGATCCATATTCGGGGGTGAATTTGAGGGTCATTTAAAGTTCTAAGGTTGTGTGTGTTTGTTGTGTTCAAAATATCTCAAAAATGGCTGCACAGATCTAAATGGAAGTTACAGGGAGTGTTAGGTATGACCCAAGCATGATGTGATTAGATTTAAGTGACGACCCGGAGTAGGGTACATTTGGATATCAGGACCATTCAAACGAGTTTAACCAAGTAGGAAGAAAGGAAGTGTTGTGACTTTATACTTTTTACAGAAGATCGGTGTTACGGTTAGGAAAGAGGATTGTTTAGTTGTTTTAAGGGCTCCTCTTCATAGAATTTGATGTCCATAAAGACAGTGGTAGAGCCTTTATCAGCTGGTTTGACGATGATATCTTCACACTGATGCAAATTAGCAATGGCCTAACTCTCATTTTTTGTGAGATTGTCGCAAAAATTTGGATCAGAGTGTGATTTTTCAAGTCCTCTTCAATGGCCTGAATGAAAGTTTCTAAATCTGGGAAAAGTTTCTTAGGTAGATACTGTACCAGGTACTTTTTGGTTTGAATTTGTTTACATACCCTGTGTTATCTGTGGTGTTGCCATCAGAATGGGCGAAAAATTTACGCCATCTTAAACGACGGAAGAAGTCTCCCAGATAGTTGCTGTGGTCACCCTGCCTTGATTTAGGGCAGAATTCCTCAGGATAGAAGTTTGGTTTCTCCTTCGGAAAGCTGACAGTTAATTTGAACAACTGAATTCATGTTGTTGCATGGATTATGATTTATGCGCTGAATGAACCTTCTCATCTTATAGCTATTGTTTCTGCCTACGGTAATACAGTAAACATATTATTTAAATGGTCTTCTTATACACACCCTACTTCAGATCGTGACCAAAATTTAAACACTTCTTCATTAAAACATGACAAACTATGCTGGAAAGTGTCATTTTGATCCACTGATCCATTTTAGAGATATTTAGGTCGGGGACCTAATGGCCCTCAAATGCACACCCGAATTCTGATCATCACCAACATTTCATAATTTCTTATGTTAGTAGAAAGTAATTAGCATATCATATTGCTATGGTTTCCATATATGTGACGCAGTTGATCGGCGGTTGGCTGTTGGAAATAAACCAGATCTTGTCTCCTCTCTATACAAGTTATGTTTGTGTTCTTGAATAACGCCTATAAAATCTCACATAGAATAAAGATTTTTTGCAAGAACACTGGAAACCTCAAAGTTTGGGTGTGGCCCTTAGTGTTAAATCAAGGATTCACTTTGACCCTCTGACCCATTTTTACAGCCACTCCAGATTTAGGGAATAAACTTTGATTAACCATTATGATTCACAATTCTTATTGCAGATATTGACCTATGACAGTGCTTAGAAAGATCATTTGGTTTTTTTTTTCATTTTTATGTTTTACTTTAATTAATTTGTTTTTGTTGAAAATCTAGTGTAATTTTTATTCTTTTGTCTTTGTATGTACTGAGGGTCCCGATTGATCAGTTCTGGTTGAATGGACCACCCTAAAAAAATATTGTTGAATTAAAATAAATAAATAAAATATGTTTTATTGCAGATATAATAACTTTTGACAGTGCTAACAATTCATATATTTATCTTCTGATTAAAGGAATCTGGATGGCATGATCATTAGTATTTTCCCTGTGCTTGATACCCATGCAAAAAAGACTATATGGCCATATATTATACAGATACTACCTGATGAGCAGCAAGAAGTCTGCAAGAAGAAAGTTATCTACCTGATAGACAGACATGCTGCAGGTACAAATAATCACTCACATCTAGCCATATATATAATTTACTAACTAATAAAAAACAAACAAAAATATGGCAGAGTACTTTTTGTTTTCACACACCACTGTTAATACACACTGACCCAACAGGCATTTGCATAGACAACGAAGTACCTGTTAGTTGGTAAAGCAGAAACTGTGTTAACATATGCCAAACTCCTATACTCACTGACCCAACAGGCATTTGCATAGACAATGAAGTACCTGTTAATTGGTAAAGCAGAAACTGTGTTAACATATGCCAAACTCTTATACTCACTGACCTACCAGGCATTTGTATAGATGACCAAATACCTGTTAATTGGTAAAGCTAAACACTGTTAATATGTCACACTCATACTCAATTGATCCACCAAGCATGTGCATGGACAACCAAGTACCTGTTAATTGGAAAAGTAAATCAATATGTCTTAAGATATGCCACACTTGTATACTCACTGACCCACCAAGCATATGCATGTACAACAAAGTACCTGTTCGTTAGTAAAGGAAAACAATATGTGTTAAGATATGCCATACTCATATATTCACTGACCCAGCATAGTCCTGTAAATCTGTGACAAAATTGTAATTAACCTAGAACTAATTGCAAAAGAAATATTTTTTGCGGAATTTGTTCCTGAAATATTCCCATATTAACATACTGAAAGTCTGAAAAAATCCAATTAGGGGAACAGTGTTAATTTTAAAGATATTTAATGAGTTAACATTCAACGATTTATTGTGTGACATCGTACTAATGCTGCGATGGAGCATATAAAAGCCTATTGTTGCTAACAAAGAAATAGTTCAGCATAATGGACACTGGCGCGCGAACGCAGTTGGATGAAACTTGACGCGTTGGTAACACAAAGATCATTACATGCAGCAGCTGTCCGATATCCTGCATTAAGTTTGTTTGTTTTTTGTTGTTGTCAGATATGTAGTTCGTTACATTTGTGGTAATTTGTACTTTCGTTAGTCGATTTGTACTGTATTAATATTAAAAATTAAATTCCATAGCCAGACATAGAACTAAGATCTAATAAAACCACTTAAGGAGTAAATATGTATATTCCTTGTGATAAACCAAATATTACTCACTGTGGTCGCGCGTCGCTCAAAATCATTTGCAAGTGGTCCAGGGGAGAATCCCCCAAAAAATATGGAAATTTATGGATTTCAAAGGCTTTTTAATCAATTTTAGAGTCTACTAATAGGTAGGAAATTGTGATTTTTCTGGTCATACTGCAAGTTTGAAGACAGGATATTAAAAAGCTCTGCATGTTCTAATTGAAAAAAAAAAAAAAACACTAGTTTTTGCAAATGTTTTGATCGGAGCCAGTGTTGGAGCCAGTGTTTGCACCAGCGGTTGGCAGGAGGGAGTCTACCCTTTGGTTTTGAACACTGCTGGTCAGGTTTTTCTCATAAATATATATTTTAAAAGTAGAGGGAATTTTTATATACAAAAATTTGTTATAATTTCAATTGTATGTTATAGGAACTGTCATCATGAAATTTGGAATAAAAATATATAAAATAAAAATGTGAGATCAAAAGATGATGCATTTATGGATGAAAGTACCAACACATAACTGTATTCAATTTTGGTGATGCTACCACAGATACGATCATGGTACAAACATTTATTATTATGCCTACCTACCAAATGATTAACAAAGACATAATTATAAATTGTTAAAATAGTAATAATAATAATAATATAATATGCAGAAATTTATAACGCCCCAATTCAAAAAACATTATCAAAGGCGCATTAAGGCACATCAAAGTATCATATCATTTTAGAAAGTACCCCGGTGTAATTTTGTGACACTGTTTAGTTTCTTGATTATATGTTGTATGGTAGGGGTTAGTTAGGAATGTATTTTTAGATTGCCTTGCTTGTATTTTTGTATTTTTTAGAGATTTTTTTTATCCAAGTGTGAGAACAGTGCACAAAACTTCGCGTTGATCATTGTGGTACCGACGCGCCTAGTCTCATTCAACTGTGTTCACGCGTGGGTGTCTATCTTTTTCAACATTTCTTTCATTAGCAACAACAGGCTTTCCTACGCTTCAACGCAGCAGCTGGGTGATATGACACAATAAACCGTTGGATATCTGTATTAAATATGTTTAAAATTGACAATGATCCCCTGATTGGATTTTTTCATACATTTAGTATGTTATTTCATGTATATTTCTGGAACAAATTCTGTAAAAATTATTTCTGTTGCGATTAGTTCTGGGTCAAACCACAGATTGACTGGACTACCAAGCATGTGCATAGACAACCAAGTACCATTTAATAAAGCTAAACAATATGTGTTAAGGGTGTACGGTAAGAATAGCCCCGGGAAAAATGGCCCAGGAAAAATTGGCCCAGGAAAAAATGGCCCCGGTAAAAATGGCTCCAAGTGACAGTTAGGTAAAAATGCCCCCCCCCATTATAAAATTCTGTATTAAAACTGATTTAAAAAAAAATCATTATATGTATTTTTTAAAACTTTTTGCAGGAATTTCATATTCAAAAATAAAATATTCAAAAATAAAAAAAAAAAAGCCATGAATAACACATTTTATTTTTTTCCCCATTGAAGTGTTAACAAATAGAACATTAATCAATAAATCAACATAAATCATGCATTTATTAATACTAAACTAATTTATTTGTGGCCAAATTCACGGAAGCGGAATCATAATTTTCCAGAAATTCAATTCGGGTATTGGTAACCCCCAAATTATTAACATCAAATTATTATTTTTTTTTAAGAAAAAGAGAGTTCTACAATCTCAATTAAAGGGTTTGGATGGGGTTTGCAATGTGATTTTGGAGGTTTGTGGTGTATTTGCAAGTATTTTTTCACAAAGAAAAATCAACATTTTAACCAAAAAATAGGTTCTTATGAATGTATTTAATTTTCATATTGATATACCAAGTGAGTCAATCACAATTGATTTGTTTGGTTTTCTACAGTGTGTTTTGGGAGGTTTGTGGGATTTAGCAATACCATTTAATCCTACCATAATTACCCTACCCTCGCATATTACACGCCATTTTAATTCTTAGCATAATTGCCATATTTACATAACTATGTATATATAGTATATCTCAGTTTACATTATTTAGTATAGTTTTGAAAATAATAAATTGACAAAAAAAAAAAATTTGGCCACTGGTTTCTGAGCAGTAGTAGGCACTTAGGTGAGGAGTAAAAACCAAGTATGGAATTAAATATGTTGCTTAAATAAATGTATTCCTAATTATTCATCTATGAGTTGCATATTTTGGTAGTTGAAGTACTGTATGTATGTCATTCCTCTACTTTGTTAGTGGAATAACGTTTTTCAAAACTTTTATTTCTACTATCAAAAAATGTTATTCAATTGCTATTGTTTTCTGATAATCTCTCAGTACAATCCCTCAGTACACATTTTGACCGTGAATATTTTTAACGGGGCCATTTTTTCCTGGGCCAATTTTCCGGGGCCATTTTTACCTACATTCATGTTAAGATATGCCACACTCTGTACACATTGACCTACCAAGCATGTGCATAGACAACCAAGTACCTGTTAATTGGTAAAGCAAAACAATATTTTAAGATATGCCACACTTAGGTTGTGTTTACGAACTTTCAACGAAACCGGATAAGTCAAAAATGACACAATGCCCAGAGGGTAGGTCATTAGATCGCTCGTTTACGAACCCCAAGTTATTCGGATACGGACAGAAGGTATAGGCCTCACGTCCCAACAAGGAAATTCAACAATGAATTATCTCGCCTTGCCTACGCTCGAACTCCAACCAATTCTAAAAAAACCCAGGCGCTGGAAATTCCTAGCCAACTGGGAAAATTACAAAAAAACAAAGAAAAAAAAAAATAGCCTACGGACTTACTACTACTGTACTTCTACTAGTTCCACTAGTGTTCAGAGCCGACAACGTGTCAACAGTGTGTGGTGGACAAGAAATGGGTCTATTGCCAAAAATTTCGTTCATCTCAAAATACGGCCATTCTGTTGTGGGGGGGGGGGGTTTCCTGACTTCCCGTTGGAGTTCCTTTCCTGGGTGTATTTTTTTGCGCAGGTTCTTGCATTTAGTATATCTGTGCGTGCGTAAAGTTATAACCCATTTCCCGCATCTTCTGTGCGATTTCTTTATAAACGGCGTTGTTCCGTCGGGTTCCATCAAAACCATCTTGTGTGGATGTCGTTCCCCATATGCTAATTAACGTTTGGGTTGCTTCGTCAATCCACCCACTCTGTTCAGCTGCAGCCATTACGTATATCGTTGTAAAAATAAACTTAACATATCGGCTTAAAAATTGGATAATATAATTTATTAACTGAGGACTACTCTAGCGATGTCACTGGACGAAGGCATGGATGAAAAGAAATGGTTTTGATGGAATGCGACGGAACATCGCTGTTTATAAAGAAATCGCCATTTATAAAGAAATCGCATAGAAGATGCGGGAAATGGGTTATAACTTTACGCACGCACAGATAGTTACCAAATGCAAGAACCTGCACAAAAAATACACCCAGGGAAAGTCAGGAAACCCCCAACAGAATGGCCGTATTTTGAGATGATGAACGAAATTTTTGGCGATAAGACCCATTTCTTGTCTGCCACACACTGTTGACACGTCTTTGTCGGCTCTGAACACCAGTGGAACTAGTAGTAGTAGTAAGTCCGTAGGCTATTTTTTTTTTCTTTGTTTTTTTGTGATTTTCCCAGTTGGCCTAGGCTCTAGTTTCTAAGGCCTGGGTTTTTTAGAATTGGTTGGAGTTTGAGCGTAGGCAAGGCGAGGTAATTCGTTGTTGAATTGCCTTGTTGGGCTGAGGTCGGCAAAGTATACACATTCAGAAAGATCGCATGGCTTAACAGAACAGCATGCTGTATCGTGTGTGACTGTGAAGTGTTTTTGTTTACTTGAAAGGTCTATACCAGCATACTTTTCGAGTGATGGAACTTCCGGTCGGTATCCGAATAACTTGGGGTTTGTAAACGAGCAATCTAATGACCTTACCCTCTGGGCATTATGTCATTTTTTACTTACCCGGTTTCGTTGAAAGTTCGTAAACACAACCACATACACATTAACCCACCAAGCATGTGCATAGACAACCAAGTGCCTGTTAATTGGTAAAGCAAAACTATATGTGTTAAGATATGCCACTCTCATATACACATTGACCCACCAAGCATGTGCATAGACAACCAAGTACCTGTCATTGGTAAAGCAAAACAATATGCCACATTAGTATACTGACTGACATACCAAGCATGTGCACTCACTGACCCATTATGCATGTGCATAGACCTGTTCGTTGGTAAAGGAAAACTATATGTGTTAGGATATGCCACACACATATACTCACTGACTGACCAAATATGTGCATAGAGAACCAAGTACCTGTTAATTGGTAAACAAAACAGTGTGTGTTAAGATATGACACATTCATATACACATTGACCCACCAAGCATGTGCATAGACCTGTTCGTTGGTAAAAGAAAACTATGTGTTAAGATATGCCACACTCATATACTCACTGACGGACCAAACATGTGCATAGAGAACCAAGTACCTGTTAATTGGTAAAGCAAAACAATATGTGTTAAGAATGCCACACTCATTGACCCACCAAGCATGTGTATAGACAACAAAGTACCTGTTCGTGGTAAAGCATTTTTTCACTCATTATGCTCTACAAAAACAGAAGATCCAATCATTAGTCATGTAACAAAACATGAGTAAATTAACTCTGAAAAGTGGCATTTTGAGTGGAGTTGGTTTCATACATAAGTAGAATTCCTGTTACTTGACAGGAGTTTAACCCAGGATCCTAGATTAGAAAGTAAGGGCCCGTTCGAGCAAAAAAATATCTGTGCGATTTACTAGTTAATTCACCAGTACACACTTTCTAAAACCGCTTGGACACTAGTATAATTACCTTACCATCTGGATTATCCGCGACAATTTTGACCACCAAATTGCTGGGTAGACTACCATGTATGGAATGACCTTGGAGCCGGAGGCAATGATAAATCAACCTTAATTATTTTTCCAAATGTTTTGTCCACAGCCCAGCGCCAAATTCAATAGGTTACGGCCCAGGCGTGGTTGCAGCTCCCCTTCGCCTCCTCACACATGCACGACGAAATCTAAATTTAGTAGCATCTGTAGATTTACCATTATTCGGAGAAATAAACTTGAATAAACTAGCCTACGTACAGATTTTAAAGCAGCCATTACAAGTTATTGAGCTACATTATCGTTCCACAGTGCCGCGCTGTGTGTACGTAATCTTGGGTCTAATTAGGAAGGACGACCTGTCTTTGTATATTTCAGAAATTCAAAGGTTTGTGTCTTATTGTAAAGATAACTTTCTTGAAATGAATACAGAGAAAACGAAAGAAATAGTGATTGATTTTCGAAAAAAGCGGGTTAAGGAAGAAAGTATCATTATTGAAAATAAAGAAATAGCACATGTTACATCGTATAAATATCTGGGGGTAATCTATGATAATCAACTGTCGTGGGGAATTTTCTGTGACCATTTAGTTAAGAAACTTAATGTGAGAATGTTTTGCTTTAGGAAACTTAATTCTTTTCAGGTCAGGAAGGAGATAATGCTGTCATTTTATAATTCTATTATTCTCAGATTACTTTGTTACTGCTTAGTTTGTTGGGGTGGGAATATTTCACAAGGTGATAGGGACAGATTACAGAAGTTTGTTAACAGGTTTGGGAAGATTATCGGTTCGGAACTGCAATCGGTGCACTCAGTCTACGAAGAACGACTAGTTAATTAGTTTGATAACGTGATGTCTGACGAAAGTCACCCGTTACATTCAACTATTGCTAGTTGCGTTATACAACGCAGCGGTAGACTGAGGGTACCAGCTGCTAACATGAACCGTTATTCTAACTCATTCATTGCGAGGGGCATTTACCTGTTTAATGGTAGATATGTAAGATAGTTATTATTTATTGCATTGAATTACTTTTCCTACTTAATTTATTGAAAGAGCAATGTAATTTCCAAGGATTTGGATTAATAAAGTGATGTCTATGTCTATGTCTATGTCTACGTGGGCCGGTTATAGCAAGGAGGTATATATGGTTATAGCAGCAGTAGCAAGTAAACAAAGAATGGGTTGTTGACCATGGGATAAGTTGAAATTTACTTACGGAATAATTTCGTTACACATACAGTATTTTACGGTCGACCACCTGCTGAGTGCACAGCGCGATTACCCGGTGAAATAAACGGAATACGGTTGGCGTTTTTTGCTCGAACGGGCCCTAAGTGTCTAACCTGAAAGCTATAGCTCCGCTACTAACTACATTGCACATACTGTAATAGTGTAGAACAGAGGAAGCACATGCTTTCATGTCATTGCTAGACAAAAAAAGGACAAGGGAAATATATAAAATTGATGAAGGAGTTGTGTTTATACATAATGATAATAATATCTTATTTCCTTCAAATTTATAACATCATACAAAAATGAAGGAGGAGGGTTCAGAACAAAAGAGGAACAAGTTACTATACCCAAAGGTTTTGTTTACCACAACATAAATGACTTAGTATATAACTTTAAAAAAAATCAATATCCTCATTAGAACATTTGGCAACATAACAGATTTAATAATGGTGTGGTGGTAATTAAACCTTTCTGACTTTATATTTAAGATATTGCTACATTTGTTACTTCACTGCATGAAATAACTGCATGATTTGTGTTATATATAGAAGCTGTTTATGGTAACCCAAATCGTTTGTGGTTAGCAAACACACATCCAGATGACAATGACAGCCAGATCAAGTACTCACGATCACCATTTTCACGTGGTGCACGCTATGATGTAGCACCCTCACAGGGTGATGTTATATTCCATAAAAAAGACGATGATGAGTTTTTCCAAGGTTTGTTAATGTCTGTCAGTCTTATATACATTAGTCTACCATCTTGTGCCTATTCTGTCATAATCAGACTTCTATAAATCTTATTTCCTGTATGTTGGTTTCAAGTTTTCTGATGATAATGTACTATCAAACCTTGTTTATGATGCCCATTGTTGAAATTCAATTTTTAATTGTGCCCATGAAATTTGTAAAGTATTGAGTATTAAATACTGAATATTAAAAATGATTTTCTTTATGTGTGTAATACTAAGCATTTATTAATATGTTGTATATCATAAACTAGTGGAAATTATTATTATATTAAATTTGCAGTTTTTTTTGTTGTTTATTACGAGTTACAATGATGACATCACTATAATTATTATTAACTGTCTTGTTTCTGTTGCATTTATTCTGTTGTAGTTGCACAAGCTGCATTTATACTGAATAATAGTAAAGGTGATCGTCGGTTGTCAAGAAGATCATTGGATTGTAAGTAAAATCAACATTTTAGCTTTGTATTTTTTTATACCATACAGATTGAAACAGAGGCAGACAATTGTATAGAAGTAACTACTATAAAGATTGTGATTTTATTTGATTTTATGATTGTTTTAGTAGATTCAGAAACAAAATTTAAATATGTTATTACATATTTTTCTGGAATACCCAATATAGCTTTGAGTGCTTATTTTGGTTGGGGTCCATATAAATAGATTTTATTCTTAAAATTTTTTTTTTGGATGATCCAATTTTTAAACTAATAAACATGTTAATATATAAGTCTTTTATTTTTCAAGCTTTAGCTGGACCCAGCTTAATCTTTTCAAGGAATTAATAATTTCTGTTGCTCTTATTAGATAATAGCAACAATAATCAAACTTTGAAAAACATCAGGTCATAGCAACTACATTATTTCTCAAGACCTGATTTATTTAGTCAATAGGCATTGCAACTGATTTGATATGCATTATTGTATAGGTGTAATTTTGCCCTACCTGACGTGGAAATGTACCGAATACTCAGTACATTTAAAAACAACTGCAAAAAAAAGTTGTTCTCAGGTGGGACTCGAACCCACGATCTCCAGATCACTAGCCTGGCATCATATCTAGACCACTGAGCTTGCGCCTGATGGCCAGGGTTGAATTCGAGTCCAAGTAAGCAGCGGGTACTGCAGTGTTGATAGTAATTGTTATTGTCGTGATGGAATAATAGACAATAACTGGATTTGCGTCAGGAGTAACATGTATAGATGTAATTTTGCCCTACCTGACGTGGAAATGTACTGAATACTCAGTACATTTGAAAACAACTGCGAAAAAAAAATCGCAAGTTCTCGGGTGGGACTCGAACCCACGATCTCCAGATCACTAGCCTGGCATCATACCTCTAGACCACCGAGCTTGCGCATGATGGCCAGGGTTGAATTCGAGTCCAAGTAAGCAGCGGGTACTGCAGTGTTGATAGTAATTGTTATTGTCGTGATGGAATAATAGACAACTGGATTTGCGTCAGGAGTAACATGTATAGGTGTAATTTTGCCCCACCTGACGTGGAAATGTACCAAATACTCAGTACATTTGAAAACAACTGCGAAAAAAATCGCAAGTTGTTCTCGGGTGGGACTCCAACCCACAATCGCCAGATCACTAACCTGGCATCATACCTCTAGACCACCGAGCTTGCGCCTGATGGCCAGGGTTGAATTCGAGTCCAAGTAAGCAGCGGGTACTGTAGTGTTGATAGTAATTGTTTTTGTCGTGATGGAATAATAGACAATAACTGGATTTGCGTCAGGAGAATCATGTATAATGCATTATTGTACTACCATCAAGGTATGATATGTTGCATGATCTGTAATGCTGGCCAGTACATGCAGAAAAATTTATTTGTATATACCTTTTGCCACAAATACACCATAGTATCTGTAGAAATAATGTGGTGCATATAGATGGTAATGTAGACAAGGGACATGGAGAGACATGTCATTGCTCACATGACAAACTTAAGCCGGTTACTCACAACGTGCGATGGCGACGTGACGAAGAACGCAGACGAAGATGCGGACGCAACGAATCGTCTTTTTAATGAGGATTCGTTAAGATTGCCACTGACAATCAGCAAATGGCGTTGCGTCGTCTATCGCTAGCCGAAAGCAAAGGTGGATTCGTCGTACGGCACAGTGAGTGTCTGGCTTTTAAACACAATGAAAGTAGATTGTGTTGAAAACAAAAAGCATGTCGAAATATGTGCTGTTGTCATAACAGACTTTTTGTGTGGTGAAGAACACAAATTTGTTTAACAATCAATATTCCCTTATTTTGATGCATTATTTTGTTTTCACAAAATAACAAAATCTACTTTGTGTTAGTTTGGTGTGAGCGCCGAATATATAAATAATGTTTGTATTTATTAACGAGAATTTATATAGATGACAGATAGAAATCTTTCTTTATTCTGGTAAGTGACATGTAATGTTGTATGAATTGGGCATTTATAATGTTTAATCATGTGAACAAGTGACATAGGGAGACAATATAATGGCGTGTACATTGGTGGGCATTACAAGTTTAACATCAACATTTATTGTGACACTATTAAGTGTATTTCATCCTGTTGTTTTGATTAATTTGTGTACGTTTTCATTTATTTATTTTTGTCTGTCAAATCAACTTAGTTTTCTTTAACACTCTACATGATAGATAAATCAGATGATAATGAGAGCCACGCTACAATATCGGAAGGTAATGTAGTTTGAAGACCCCAACCTTTTGTGCTTCTTCCGATTTCCTTTTTAAAATCCCAGTTGCAATAATTCTCAATGTTCAGATGTTGATTTTGCGTGCTTGTTGATAAGTGCACACCAGTTTGCTAGGCCAGCGTTCCGCAAACTTTTTACTTCACGGCCTATTTATGAGTCCAGACACCAAGCTACCAAGAACATGTTCAGTGCTGGACTTGCATCGTTGCATCTCACTACCACCAAGTGGCTCAGTGTACTGTACTACACTTGAAAATGAGTGCAGAATAACACGAAGTCAGCAATTACTATACTATAGTTTTAATTGGATATTAATATTGTATACATGTTCATACTAAATATTGTCCACACAGTTGAAACATTAGCGTAAATTAAAAACTTTGCTTTGTTAGTTATCTTAATAAATTATTAGTTGGTGATTATTAGTCGATGATCATACAAGCAAGGCCATCGATCCATGTGTCTGTGTGTTTTTGAAATATCCAATGCAAATAATAGCGACCGAAATAACCAAGCAAGTAAATTTTATGTTCTTTTACTACAGTATTATTGTTGTTGACATTAAAAACCCCTTATACAGTAACTCAAACAGCACGCATCATCTGGCACTTTAGCAGTGTGTGGTAAAAGCAAGGAGGTGCTGCGCATTTGCTGTAACAATGAAGCGGCTCTATTAAAACTATTTTCTACATGTTTAAACGTATCTTAGTTATTTTTTTTTTCATTATCTCTGATGGCTTTGCTTCCCTCCAAAAATATTTCGCGGCCCAAATTTGGGCTGTGGCCCGTGGCCCATAGTTTGCGGAGCGTCGGGCTAGGCAGTCAGTGCACAGCTTGCTAGGCAGGTGATTTCTGATCAAAAGTATGAATGTCATTAGTTGCCATACCAACAGGTTATTGCGAGCACTGATTGTCATTTTTAAAAATTTATGCAAAATGTCAATTTAAGTATATTCATTTCATACCATTTAGCATCTTCTATTTCAAAGATCTGCCATCTTATTTTTGGGATTCTATTTTTCACATTCGAACCTAGAGATGTTTTGCATTTGGTTTGTGAGTAGTATCAGTAAATATTGACTCAATGTGGCTATTCTTAAATTTATTACCAAATTCACCACTGCCAACTTCACCTCAGCTATTTTTTGTTTTGTTTTTACATGGTTTTTAGTTTTTTTGAATGTCATGGAGTTTGGTAATAATAAATATATTCTTTAGATCATTGCATAGGGTAATCTAATGTATTCAGCTTATATGTTATCTCTCATAAGAATGGCCAAATCAGCAATACCTGTTTCAAGGGTTCCGAGAAAATGTAATGGAAGTATCACTCAGCAAATTTACCTTTTGTTATTCCATATAGAGTCACTATATTAATATATCATAGTAATTAAAGAATTATTCAGCAAGATTACTTTGAATATTAAGGACTTTAATTTAGTAAAACACAATCCAAGTGAAATCTGATTATAGATTTTTAATTGTTTTTCTTTTGACTTTATGTAAATATAGTTGAGGATGGTGCATTGCTGCTGAGTAGTCGGAAGACTGATAGATCCTATGATCTGAGCATTCCACCATCTGAGGCACAATTTTCGCCACTTCATGAAAGCCGTGTTAAGTCCAACAACAGTTCTAGATCAGTTTCACCAAATGGCACTTTAGGTGAGTTGCAAGTTGATTTATTGCATATCCATATGTTGATAAATCTTCCTCGGTCTTCATATTTAAGTAGAAAAAAGTAAGCATACTGGGTTTTACCAAAAACAATATTTTTCTATTGTATATCCACTTTATACATGTGTAGTGGGTTACTCAATAAAGTGTGACATGAAGTGTGAAGTGTGACATGAAGGCCCCCTATACATTTGTATGTTTGAAAAGTGTGTAAAAATAAGAACGAATCAAGAACATTTTGAGCCTGAAATCGGTAAAAATAAAAAAAACATTGAGCCTGGGGAAAATGTCTGGGAGAAAATATCCAGGGGGAAACCAGCCTGCTCCCATCAGAAATATAATTTAAAGTAATAAAAATGTTAAGTTGACACAGTAGTATGAAAAATCGCAGTCACAGGACTTTATAAAGCATCAATTATAACTGATATATGTCCTACAGTCGATGTCAGAGACACATTATGCTGTTATGTATCAACAAAGCTATTTTGGGTCAGGGTACTAAATGAAGCAGCCTATGGAGTTTCCCTAGGTGCAGACAGCTCTATGGACTGCTGCACGAAAGTGCATAGGCAGTACGCCACTAAACGATTGATTATTGGACATCTTTATATACACATTTCCTTCACACTCGCAGATTCATCTTCTTTATCAATTGATACTCATGCGCTGACGAAGGTAACAGGAGTTGCCGAAAATTTCGCAAATAAATATTTCTATGTCTCCTACAAGTCAAAGTATCGTAGCAGTTTATTTTGTCTGCGTCTACCTGCTGATTTATTCCTACGATGAGACATACGTGGATCCACATCAACAACACCGATTGAATATGAATTTATATATATATATATATTACATTTACATAATAAATAGAATATAGAGTGCTCAGTACATGTAAAATACAGTATGCAGAGCGTAAATAATAAAAATGTAGAACTAGGCATAGCACTCTAAAGACTGCTTCATGTATGAATTGAGAGAATACAAGGATTGTACGAGTATATGAATGAATGCTATGGCAGGTGGATATGCAAATGAGTTAATTGTTTTTAAGTAGATAGTAGTTGTGCCTGCATTTAGTCAATAGTATTGACTGTCTGTATATATCGTATGTAAACAAAATTCTTGGTTGTGTTAAGGTTGCAGTGTTTTGTTTTTGTGGAGTAGGTCGATGCTCTGTCAATGATAGACCATTTGATATTGTAGGGTTTATTGCTGTCTTAATTTCCATATGTATTTAGAGAGTGCGGTACTGTTTTTGTGTTTGGGGGTGTTGAAAGTGATATTTTGGATTTCTGAACCATTCAAAACCTGATATTCAAGGTTTTACAGTATGGATAAAACTCTTCACATCATCACCAGCACCATTGTATCACTGGCTCGATACTTAGTAATGTTGAGTTACTTTGTTGTTATTTTAATTTAAACATCAGTTCTCATTATATGATGTTGATGAGGAAAAGCCCTATGTTCGGTTTATTCAATAGCATCAACATTATAGTTAGTGTGATTATATGATTTGTGTCCTTGTATAGTACTTTTACTTATAGTTTGTTTAAAAATTGGCAGCATTTACAATTTCGGTATAAGAAAGATCACAGATTTCTGAAATTTATTTGACAATTTACTTTAAATGTTGATATCAATGATTGTCACGTTGAATCATCCTTGCATTGTTATGCATGATATCCCATAATACAGTTGGAATGGATAATGAAGATGAAGATGATTTTACAAGTCCAGAACCAGAAGTCTTTATTCCAGGTATTCATAGTCCATCACCTTTGAGCTTTGAGTCAGACATGTTTGAACCCCCGGAAAGCACATCAGTTGAGACAACAAATACATCAAATTCTCTAGTGTCTCCTCAGGAAGGTATGGTTTTGTTAGACCATCATGGTGAAGGTATCAGTCTAAACCAGGCTATAATGGTGAAGGTACCAGACTATAATGGGGAAGGTATGGTTTTGTTAGACCATTATGGTGAAGGTATCAGTCTAAACCAGGCTATAATGGTGAAGGTATACCAGAATATAATGGTGAAGGTATGGTTTTGTTAGACCATTATGGTGGAGGTATCAGTCTAAACCAGGCTATAATGGTGAAGGTATACCAGACTATAATGGTGAAGGTATGGTTTTGTTAGACCATTATGGTGGAGGCATCAGTCTAAACCAGACTTGAATGTTAAGGGTATGGTTTTGGGGCTGCTGAAGGTATGGGTTTGATATTACTGTAATGGTGAAGGCACAGTTTGTTAGACCATACTGGTGAAGGTATAGGTTTGATAATATACTGTAATGGTGAAGGTATGGTTTTGTTAGACCATAATGGTGATGGTTGCGCAGCTTAATATTATCTTATATTATTATCTCAAAATTATTTTAGCCTCAGTTTTTAAGGTAATTAAATGCTTGCTTGTTTACCTGCAAACATAAATGAACGCCAAAAAGTAAAGGACCAACAATGACTGGGGTATACCTGTAGATCTTCAATTGGGTTTTAGTTAATTAGCTTATTATTTGTATATGTGCCAATGAAGTGATTTATATTTCTTTGCTAGATATCACTGTAATTTTAAATTAATATATTATTCATAATATATGAATATCTTTCATTTATATCAAACAGTGTTTGATAGATTTCAGATTAATTTGAAAGGTGAATTATTGAGGGACAATAAATAAACTCACATCAATTATAAAGCTTCTGTAAGATCCAACCGAACATCATGTTGGGCTTTACTTTTTATTTACCTTTACACATCCGGAATATCTAATACAGTAGAAAATAGTGTGTGTAGCAATAATGTTATTCAAATTTGCTTATAGTTATTTCTCTACTTGTTGACATGTTGCTGTAGAATCAGTCGGTATTGTTCTTCTAATTTTTTTTTTTTTTAAACTATGTTCTTATTTGTTAACACATGTTGTAGAATAAATGTTATTTAATTTTGTTTATTGTTATTTTTCAACAATATGTTGCTGTAGTGATTGAAGATCCGCAGCTATTCTCACAATCTGAACCAAACTCACCCGTTTCTTCACCAAGAGGTAATTTGTACAATGTGTGCCTGATTGATGTTTGCCTATTGTGTCTCTACTGTGTAATGTTCCTTATCTGTTTCTTCATTAAGAAGTTTGGTGTTATTAATAATTCAGTGTGTTTAATGTCATTCATACTGAGTGTGTTTGGTGTAATTCATACTGAGTGTGTTTGGTGTCAATCATACTGAGTGTGATGTCATTCATACTAAGTGTGTTTGGTGTCATTCATACTGAGTGTGTTTGATGTCATTCATACTGAGTGTGTCTGATGTCATTCATACTAAGTGTGTTTGATGTCATTTATACTGAGTGTGTTTGATG
>NW_022749461.1:0-863 GCF_011630105.1 Anneissia japonica
GTGACGGACGGAAAATAAAAGGGTTGGGGGTGCAGCTCGCTAACAAGGGACGCGAGGCGACCGCTCACAAAGACGAGATAGCCGCATTGCAAACGGACCTCTCGAGAGCGCGCGAAGAATGCGCGGACGACCGGAGTGCCGAACTTTCCGTCCTTTTAGAAAGGGCTAAAGACGAACTGCAACGGACGTCCCGCGATCTGGCGGCCGCCAAGGAAGCCGAAATCAGGCTGAAGTCGAACCATGAAAAAATCGAGAATGAAATTCCTCAGTGGAAGCAAAGGGTCTAAGAATTGAAGAAGGCACGAGACAAATCTCACGAATCCCACGCCAAGGAACTGGGATCGCTTCGAGACGATCTCGAGAGGGAGAAATCGGACGCTGAAACGAAACTTGCAACGGCGAAGGCGAGCCACTCGGACGATATCGAAAATCTTCGAACGCAGATATCTTTCCTTAAAGAAAAGGAATCAAAACTGAGAAGAGACACTGGTAAGTTGCATGCGGCCCTAAAGGAACGGGAAAAGAATTATCTCGATCGGATAGCTAAACTGGAATCCGATAAGATTTCGCGATCGGCCGAAGCGGAAGAGGCTCTTAACGAGTGCGCGTCCCTCTCGGAGAAACTGAAGCTCGCGACCGATTCCGAACGTCGGTCGAAGGAGGACCTTGATAGGTGGCAAGCCGAGAAGAGGTCGTGGCAAGCGACTGCCGAACGACGTTCGGCAGATCTCGACAAGCTTCGCGACCTGCTGAATACGTCCGAGAGAGAACGCGCAAATCTTGAGTCCCAACTTTCAAACGTTGACAAGAATCTAACGGATTCGAAAGAAACGGATTCGTTGAAGCGGGAGCTGGAAAGACAT
>NW_022749462.1:0-1894 GCF_011630105.1 Anneissia japonica
CTAACCCCGTCGACCAGTTTGGCTACAATGTATTAAAAGCCAGAAAATTGTAGCTTGGATTGTTTCCATTTGCATTATGATTAATTTACAAAGTTACCCTATCTCCTCCCCCACCCCCATTGTAAGCGCCCTATGGGAAATTAGGTTTAGTTACAGTAGTGGGGCAGCCCTAAAATCATTAGGATTCGTCCATCAGTCTGATAGTGTCCCAATATAAGTGGCATGGAAAATAATTCGACATTGACAATTTCTTGAGTTATTACTGTATGCATGTACTGTAGTTAGACAAGGTTGACTGTATTGACATATATTTTGTTTTATTTTGTAGGTGTGAACTGATATTGAAATTTATTTAATATGCGTGAATACAAACTTGTTGTCCTTGGTTCTGGTGGTGTAGGAAAAAGTGCATTGGTAAGTTTATAACTCAACATAATTTTACAGTGCATACATACATTATTAAGTTTTAATTTATTGATTAACAATAATATAAACTAGATTGAAATTCGTCATCGACGAATTTTAGGTGATACGCAGGATCTGATGGTTTTCCTCAGCGAGAAAATTTTGAAACATTTCAAAAAGTTTTTTTTTTTTTTTTGCCCCCAAAAAAAATTGGTCAAAAAGTGATCTTGAGAATTTAAAAATAAACGCACACGTACGCGCACAGACGGTAATTGCACATGAAGTTGACCCTTGATATGAAGTATACTTGTGTCAGTGTTCTAAACCAGTCTGTCGCCCTCTGGCGGTAAATCATAGAATTTCACAAAGGTTTAGGAAAAAATGAGAGGGGATGAGAAAAAATATTCATTTTGATAATGATGACGTCATCAAAATGAAAATGGAAGGACAATTTTGAAAAAAATTTGTCTCAGATACAATAATTATACTGGAACTTGGGAGACGATCGATCAAGGATAAGCGCTATACACTCAAATCCATTTACAAATTATTACGTAGTATATAAAAATTGGCAGTTTTTAAAAATTCAGATGGAAATTTGATGACGTCACAATGTTAAGAAAACAAAAGAGATTATTTATGATTTTAGTCGCAACCAATCTACACATGATCTGGTAACTATTAATGGTGAATGTGTGGAAAGAGTTCATGAATATTGCTATCTTGGAATTACAATTGACGAGCTGGAATGCACACGCTGATAAACTGGCCAGTAAGGCAAATGTAAGGTTGTATTTTCTCCGAAAGTTAAGAAGCTTGTTTTTAAATAAATCAATTTTATTACTTTTTTATAGATTGGTTATACAGAGTATACTTAATTTTTGTTTAATATGCACTTTTGGAAATTTTGGTAAAGAAAATAAGAACAAGTTTGAGAGGGTAAGACGGTCAGCAGAACGGTGCATTGGCTGTGATATCACTACGACCAATGCTCTATATGAGGGAATGTTAGGAAAAAGCTTGACTTTATTATGTTGGACGAATCTCACCTTTTACATAATCCCTATGTATTTATGCGTTCTGGTCTGAGATTACGAGCTCCTCGTTCGACACACAACAGACACAATTTTTCATTTGTAATGAACTCAATTAGATTATATAATAAATATGCATCAAGATAATTTGATGATGGTTGTAGTAGTAATAATAAATATAATAAAACATTCACATAGAGCATTGATCGTAATGATAATGATTGTAATAATGATTATAATTGTGATAATAATTGTTAATAAGAATAATATTTTATGTATTTTCATGTATATTTATATATGTTTTTTATTGATTTTTACTATGTACAGTATTTGTATGTAAATACGCCATGGAAAACGAATTTCCAACATGTTTTAATGTTTGGACAAAGTTTATCTTATCAACCAAAATGATCTATAAAATCATCTACAACTCACATGTGCTTTCAGAATATGTA
>NW_022749463.1:0-872 GCF_011630105.1 Anneissia japonica
GAAGTAGGCCTAGGCCTTCTCTACTAGGCCTGTGTACTAGTAGGAGCAAGCGTAGACTGCACCTAGGCGTAGGCCTTGGCGGCTATGACTTGGGTGCCCTAGCTAGAAAGGATTGGTTTACTGTTATAGGCCTAAGTCTATGTAGTATGTATTATCGTGCTTAAAATCAGTGACATTATTTTTGTGCGGTTGCCGTTTCGAAATCCTAAATCCATGATTGTGGAAATGTGAATTCATTAGTTACAGTTTTATTAATTATTATTTATACCATTATAGTACTACAGCTTTGGCTTGGTCTGAAATCCAGTTCCTGTCCATTGTTGATTATTTTTGATCTTCATTTTAAAGTGTTCTATTTAATTTTGTAGTTAACACAATTTTATATTTATCTTTAAAAGTTAAGCTGCGACCTACAAGCTTTTCTAGCTTAACCACAGCTCCACTATTATTGCCTGGGGGTTGGATCTTCACCTGTATCCTGGTAGGTCTGTGGTCTGATGTATGATACTCACCTTGCAGTTTTGAATCCCGCCAGAGACACTTTTTTCATATAACTGAAATAAAGGAACTTTTCATTGATGGGCTATGATATATATGATATATATATATATTTATTTATTTATTTATTTGCTTGTTTTTTTGTTTTTGTTTGTTTGTTTTTTTTTTGGTGGGGGGGGGGGTTGTTTTTTTTTTGTTTTTTGTTTTTTAAAGCTATCCATTCACAGTAACATCATAACAGAAATCGACTCGGAAATGGTTCATTCGTTACCTGGTAAGTCATTATGAATATATTTTGATAACAGTAACTTCATTGTGACGTAGATCCGTTTATTACTGCTGTATGAATCTAACAGTCGAACGAGCCAATCATC
>NW_022749464.1:0-1043 GCF_011630105.1 Anneissia japonica
AACACTTGTTATTAGGCTTATTAGTTATTAGTAATCCGGAACTTATTGGGCTAGCTCGAAAACTCACAAAGGATGATATATTGTTGACCAATAACCTTACTTGATTATATATATTTCTGACGTTTACCCACCTCATCGACAATGTAAAGTGGTTGTAATTATTTGCGATTTCCATTAATTCCAATTGTTTATAATATAACATTTAAATTTATGGTAACAATTTAGTATTTTCAATGCCTAATAATATTATAGGCTGTTTCCATAGTGCACTATAGAACTACAGAATTAAAAAAAAAATGTTTTATTTACCTTGTGCTATAAATTAACGACATTTTCACAATGTTTTTAATTAAATTGATTTAATTTTGTATAGATGAGTTTCCTTAACATATCAAAGTTGCTATATTCATCGTTAGGCCTATCAAAAATGTTGATAGATACAGAACATTGGAAAATGAAAACACTGAATAATGTTTGCTCTCAAAACCAGTGGCATTCGGGGGATTCTCCCCATAAATAAAAAAAATAAAATAAAAAAATTAAAAATTATATACATGTTTTAAGCTTTAGATTGGCATTTCTGGCCATCTAGGGGTGCCATTATTAACATTTTTCCTACCTCAGCTCCAACCATGGTAGTGGTGAGGTAATATCAACCCTCCATCTCTGAAGGTACCTCCCTGCCTCCCCCACAATCATCATTATTATTATTATTATTGTTAACATTATTACTATTATTACTATTATTTTATTATTATTTTTTCTTTGTTACTGTAATTATTTTCATTTTTATTTTAAACTTATCTAGTTATGGTTTCATTAAACAGCAGTTGGAATAAAGGATTTTCTGTAACACTTGTTATTAGGCTTATTAGTTATTAGTAATCCGGAACTTATTGGGCTAGCTCGAAAACTCTGTGAAACAAAGGATGATATATTGTTGACCAATAACCTTAATTGATTATATATATTTCTGACGTTTACCCATCTCATCGACAATGTAAAGTGGTTGTAATTATTTGCGATTTCCATTAATTCCAATT
>NW_022749465.1:0-782 GCF_011630105.1 Anneissia japonica
AGCAGGACAAAGCTCTACTGTTATTCTTCTATGTATTAGATTTTGACGAGTGTGCAACTGCAAAAGCTGATATGTGTTTGCCTCGCTCGATGTGTGTCAATGAAGTCGGTTCGTATAAGTGTGCTTGTGAGGAAGGCTTTACAGCAACTTACTCGGAAGATAAACAAGTGTTCTGCGAAGGTATAGTATGAATATAAATTCTGCAATGTAATGGGGAGGGGGACTGTCTATGAGTTTTAATATTTCATCTTTAAATTTTAACATTGAAATGTACATAAATAGTATGTACAGCAATGTAAGATGAACCATCCTGTATTATTTCACATTGGTGGCCCAAAATTGTCCTGGATGTTATCTAGTTTAGCCCTTGAACCCAGCGGGACTCCCCCCCCCCTACTTCACCAACCCTCCAGATACTGCTGGTCTTCGTCTGATTGTCAGACCTTTAAGGACAGAAGCCACCCCCTTAAATGCGGCCTATCCTAGTTTCACCACTGCTCACAACTCCGGTTTAATAAATTATTTAGAATATATGTGTTGTCCGAGGAAACCAAATTTCAGTTTTACTTGTTGTACTATTGACAATAAAATTACTTTGAACTTTGACTTTTGAACTTTGATTTAAATAATGAAAATGAATTAAGTTCAGAGCAAAAATATAGTTGATCCTTAAATTATGGCACTACATCAAGAGCCGGTATCTCAAATATAGGAATATGTATATATATACATGTATATAAAATCAAACGAGTAGGTGGCTGCATCGGCTTCAATAAAATAGT
>NW_022749466.1:0-701 GCF_011630105.1 Anneissia japonica
ATAATGGCTGATCGGACATTATGACATCATCATATTGCCATCTGAATTCAACAAACTGAATATTAACGATGACCTCATTTTAGCAAATGCGCATTTGAGCTTACCACGCTTATTCTTCATCGATTGTCTTCCAACTTTGAGTATGTTGTAGCTGAGGCAATTCTCTTTCATATATGTGGCATTTTTTGACATTTTGATGATGTCATCATCAAAATATAGGGTTTTGCTATACCCCCCTCATCTTTCTTTCGTCCAGCCTTTGATGAACCCATAATCACCTTAATCAGTCGTGATTTCTGAATCATATTTAGTGGGTATAAACTTCAGGTCATGGTTAAATGTTATGTACATTATATTTTTGTGCGCATGTAATAACGCGAGCGTTCGTGTGCGTCAAAATTAATATATGCTTTATATCATGTCTTTTTTTAAATCAGTTATAGCTCCTTAGGATGAAAGGTGACCCCTAACTTTTATTACATATTCTGAAAGCACATGAGCTGTAGAGTAGATATGATTTTATATATCATAATAGCTGATCGGACATTGTGACGTCATCATATTGCCATCTGAATTAAAAAACAAGAAAAAAACTAGATTTGAACTCGTCACTGAGGACGAGTTAGGTGATCCGCTGCACTTTGCCCCTCATTAAGGTCACGCGGTGCTGATTGAAAAGTGTCATAATATGCTAAAATATG
>NW_022749467.1:0-2022 GCF_011630105.1 Anneissia japonica
GTGGTTAAGGTAATGGTACAGTCTGGTGCTGCATTTCCAGCACTAGGGCCAGATAGCCCCAGGGTGAAAAGGGAAATTAAGTAGCCTGCTGGTGACCTTGTTCCCTTACAAGTCAACTTTACCTCCTTGTGGTAACCACTGGTAAACTGTTCCCTTGCGGGTTCAGGCTAACAAGTCTCTGACTAAGTGGGCGGCATAGGGTGCCTTCACTGAATCTGCACAAATCCCTCCAACAATACCTCAACGGAAACTCGGGCGGAAAAGGGATGCGGTATTCTCTTAACGGTTAAAGAGGTGGAAGAAGGTAGTGTCTGATGGACAGACTCCTAATGGCAGACTCACAGATAGATAGAGTGTCCGGCAGTACATTGCAGCGTTGGGGAACTCCCAGTCGTCCCGATCCTCGTGCCACTGGATTTGGGCTACTGACGTCAAGAAAGTTGGGCTTAAGAATGCGCAGCTTCCTTCCCACTTTAATAAAAGCAAGGCGCAGGAGAAGTGGTGGCTCTGGATATAATTTATAGGGGCTAAGATGTCCGACTGGGGGGGGTTAAGTATTATGGGTGTAACTATTGTGTGCAGTGTTAATCTGGGGGCCGAAGGCCCGAGCCGGGGATAGGTATGGAGGAGGATGTTCCCTCCTCCCAAAACAAGATTTTTTAAAACAAATATTGGGAATTCTAGATGGCCGGAAATGGCTGGGATGGGAAAACTACGCCTATTTTTTTGTTTTATTTTCGCCCGACTGCCCGACGAACTTTGGCCGATGGGAGGGCTTGACCAAACCGATGGGGTGGCTTAAACTTCCCCTGCCCTCCCCCGCTGGCGCCGCCACTGCGCAGGAGCCATCCAGCTCTTTAATGAATAAGTGTTATTTAGTACTTGAGGCGATGCTAGCAAGATGGTCCTTTTTGTGCTGGGATTGAGGTGGCAACACTACTCGGCAGCTACTGGCATGACTGAGCAGCCCTTTTTAGGAATGGGGAGGGAACTAGAAAAGATGTCCCAAACATAGCCCGCCTTGCTAAATCTGGCTGGAGAACCGCATCCAGCAGAAACATCCAATTTTATCTTTCGAAAAAAATTTAAAAAGAAAGATTTGAAATTAAACTTAGCTTGGAATGTGCGGACAATGATGAACTGGGTCAATCAAATAGTGCCAAAAAGTGCAATCATTGCCAAAGAGCTTCTCTGTCTTAACGTGGGCATAGCGGCCTTTTCTGAAACTAGACTCTCGGGGATATGGCCAAATTGTTGAGCAGAGCTCTGGTTATACCATCTTCTGGAAAGGAAAATCAGCGGCAGATGGACGAATACATGGTGATTAAATCGCCATGAAAAACGACTTGTTCTGCAGGCTCTCAGAAACTCCGGATGGAAAGAATGAACGATGGATGACTATGCGTCTTCCATTGGCAGAAAAGCGCTACGCTACCATTATTAGTGCTTATGCACCGACACTTGATGCGGATGCACTAGAGAAGGAAGTCTTCTATGAGGAACTTGATGGCATTATTCGATCTGTCCCTAAAGAGAACAAAATCAAACTTCTTGTAGGAAGGGATCATCTTACATGGAAGGACACCATTGGACCAGAAGGAGTAGGAAATATGAATAGATATAGCCTTTTTTAGTGTGCAGAGCATGGGCTGACTATAAACAAACACGCTTTTCGCAAGAAAACACAACACAAAACCACATAGATGTACCCTCGCTCCAGACATTGGAATTTGCGATTGTCAGAACCATTGATAGACATGAAGTGACAATCACCAGAGCTATTATTGGTAATGACAGCTGTTCCACTGACCGTCGCATTGTCAGATAGTAAAAATAAAATCAATAATTTGAAAATATGAATTAATATAAATAATAATAATTGCAATGTCGGTAATAGTGATAATAATAATAATGATAACTAAAATTTTAACCAATAAAACCACCTGTTCACAACTATTTATATACTTGGAGTGGGTAGTGGCAGTCATACTCTGCCTAGATTGACTCCAAACAATATATATA
>NW_022749467.1:2925-9129 GCF_011630105.1 Anneissia japonica
AATATGGAGTTGCTTATTTGCATTTATGTATTCATATCTTCTGCAACTCTATTTGCTTAAATTGTTTTGTTTGAATTTTTGAATATTATGGTATTTTGATTTATATCATAAGGTTGTGTTTTGAACTTAACTATGATTTGTTTAAATAGTTCTTTTAACTTTTGTATTTTGGAAGTAACTGATTTTTACTTCGTAGTATTTTGCTTTTCGTGTGGTTTACAATTCATATAATCTTTTCTATTTTATGTGCTTTACTTAGTATTTTTGTGTAAATACTTTTTACTTTATATATTTTTTGGTGTTTTGAATTGAAAATTTTAACTAATTTAAATATTCTTGCTTAAAGTAAGTTTTTGAGATATTTATGTCTGTGACGTCAGAAATTTAAATGACCCTCAAATTTACACCCTAAACTGGATCACCAACACATAATAATGTCTTCCTTGTAACTTGGGTAAACTTTCTCAAAAGTTGTATTCAGATCAATTGACCAGTTTTTGAAATATCTGATGCAGAGTGTTTGCCCTTAAATCCCTTTAATTGGTCTTCACATTAACACCCCTACATTAGATTGGCACTAAATATTAGAAGGGACATCCTTGACATATGGTCTATGCTTCGACAAATTTTGGGAAGAGAGCCAACCTTTGAAAATGACCAATTACCAGTGGAATAACCCAGTGCAAAACGATAAGAGAAAAAGTATGTAATAATAAAAAATAAAAACACACACAAATTTACTATGTCTGTTTGTGAAACAGAACATAGGGATTTCTCTAAATTTTGGGAAAAGAGCCAACCTTTGAATGTGGCCAATTGCGGGTGGAATAACCCAGTGCAGAATGATAGAAAAAAAAAAAGTATGTAAGAAAAAAAAACACAAACTTACTTACTATGTTTGTTTGTAAAACAGAACATAGGGCTTTCCCAATTGCTTTAATAAAAAGTGATGTTGAAACTCCAAAAAGAAAAAAAATAAATAAATTAAACTCACTTAAAAAGTCAAGCGTAAAATAACACACGAAAAACGAAAATGAAATCATACCGAAATTTATGAAGTTAAAACACACAAAAAGCAACTCGACTTCAGGAAAACTCGAACTATGACTGGTATAAATATTAAAAATATGTAGAATGATGTCATAATTTGAAATGCACATCGTTGACATTGACTTTGCTTGGACAATGTTTGAACATGATTCAAGCATGGAAAGTGACCAAAGTGCAGGTCAGAAAAACTCTGTGCAAAAAAAATAGGAAGACAGGATTGAAGAAGAAAAATAAATTAGAACAAAAACAACGGGTATTTCGGCAGTGGTGGCGCCAGGACCTGCCCGACGGAGGGGCTAAATGCCCCGACGGGGGGGGGGGGCTAGTCTAGTGGAGCGAATCGAAGCCACGGGTACCCTGGAAACCACGGGTATTTGATAAATTATGGCGATTTTTTATTACTTATTTGATAGGCATCGAGTTACTATAATATCACTTTATGTAGGCTATGCTTTCTAATGTTGAAATCAGCTTCCAAAACCAAAACATTTTGAATAAAGCAAGAAACAAAGAGTATGCAATGTAACCATCTAATTTATTTTCAAATCCTCATTCTTGAAAGTAAAAATCTATATTTTGGAAATTTTGCATTAAATCTGTCAACCACGCTGTCATGGTCGAGGTTGCTTCACCTATCACGATGTATTCCAACCATCATGAGGCTATCTAAATGAGCATTTGTCATAACAGAACGCAAATTATTTTTAATTAGTCTCATTGAATTATTATTATTATTATTATTATTATTATTATTATTATTATTATTATTATTATTATTATTGTTGTTGTTGTTGTTGTTGTGATAAAAAGTTAACACAAACGAATATTACATGTAAATATTTTTTTTTATTTGTTTGTTCCCCGACAAAATATATCTCATGGAGGAAAAAAATCATCATTAATCATTTATAGCTGTAGCATATCCTTCATGTTTAAATACGGTACACAGTGGGGTTAGCTATTATAATTGGGTTTTCGGCAAGGGTTCATAATTTTCATTAATTACTACTACTTAAAGGACACGTCTGTTGCGTCGCACTTTGTAATAAAGTCTGTCGCACTTTGTAATAACTGAGCTGTCGCACTTTGTAATATCTGTCTGTCGCACTTTGTAATAAAATGAACTGTCACACTTTTTAATAAACTCTGTCGCACTTTGTAATAAAACTCGATCCATGTTATCATCTATAGATTTTTGATAAATTCTCATTGTTCTCGGGGATCGAATTTGATTTTTCCTCCTGTTTCGTATTGTGTCATCTTTACATCGACAGAATGGCTCCAACCCAATACACCCCGCCCAGGATCTGGTGGGATTGGAGGGTGTCAAGTCCAAATCCAGAAGGGTCCACGCAGCTCCTTCCCGTCCCTGGCCACACGCCCAAAAGCTAAACAAACGTATCAAAAATGCGCCTAAGCATCTGACATGTTGTCGAGCACAATCAAATCACAACCAAACACGTCCAGCCCCCTAACGTACCACCGAGGACAGGACAAGTGATCCCTACAGTGTATTAGTGGACATTCAAACAGGGGAATGATCCAAGTTGGCTGTTTTTTTTAGCATAATAGACTGAAAATGATAACATAATTGAAAGTTTCCGAAATACTTAACTATAATAAGATTGATTAATATTGCACATTTTGTGAATATTCTTAAGTCTTATAACATTGCACAGTGATATATAGCCCCTGAACTCAATTTCAAAACAATCAAGTGTTTTGACCACGAGGTTGGCATGTTGTAGATCATTAATTAGAGGAGCGTTTGTTCATTTTTCGAAGGTGGGCTGATTCGATTCCAAATTCGAAGGGAACAGTGAGTTCCAGAATTATTAGCTTTTCCAGATTTTGGAAGTGGATGCATATATCAAGAATGAGGTTATTGGATATACAATCAAGGGGAATTGTTGTTTGATGAAACATGCCGGCCTCAGAGTCAGAATACACTGATGGCGGATCATCAAGTTTGTTGCAGCCAGACTGGAAAAGATTAACAATATAGTTTATGTCTCCATGTAAAGCGGCCCTGGTCCAGAGAACGTTTACAAGCATTGAGCATGTGCCAGCGTTTCCCTATTGCTACAAGCTGTGCAATTTTCTGACACGTTTTTCCCCCTACGATGAAGATTGACCAGGGTGTTCAGAGAGTCCCCTAGTGAGGTTAAAAAATTTAAGACCCCCACTGGTAAATTATAGATAAGATTTTTCCAATGCTGGCACATGACCTCAAGGCTTAAAAGTTCAAAGAAACTACCCTGGACAAGTAGCCCCTTCACATGGAAATCCTAAAAGGACTGAACATCAGCCTCACAATTAGTTTTAACTGTATTTTAAATTTGTTTACACGACATGGTTTGGTCAGACCTTTTCACTTCATTCAATCTATGGTCGCCTTCTTCTTTTTTTTTTTTTTTTTTTTTTTTTTTTTTCTAGTTTAATCCCCTTTTTTTTTTTTTTTATTCTAGTTTAATCCCCTTTCCAGCCGGATGTTAATGCAATGGTTAACGATAGCCCCACCTTTCATGCGAGATCAGACATGGGCAAGAAAATGACATTTTTTAGAGGTCCGATATTCTAGGTATGTCCAAGCATTTTGGAATATGGATAAATGGTGTGCCAGGACACAAATAAAAGGATCTGGGAATAAATGGTGTCTAAATGTGATTTTTAACATAATTAACGGTAAGATTGAATTTAAATTAACTTTTAACAATAACACATATTTGCACGGTTACCGTATATTAAGACATTTGACTTCAAAGTGTTTCATTCTATTTTCTGTTGTACATATTTATGTATTTTTAAATTAACGAAGTTGTTTACTTATAGTTAGATGGTTTGATAGTGACATTTTCGTTAAGCGATCCTAATCGTCTATGAAATGGTGAAGGCTGCCATAAATGTTTTGAGATGTAATGGTCGTTTCGTGGCGGGAACAGAAGAATAAATCAATCAGTAACAGAACAATTGGGCATTGAAGAAAACTGGCTAATACACATAATTTCAAAACTCAAATTAAAATATTTGGTCACATCAAACGTCACAATTGTCTAGAGAAGATATTTATGGAAGGTAGAATTGAGGGGAAAAGAGGTAGAGGACGACAAAGGAAACGATGAGAGCTACCAAACATTAGCGTAGTTCAAGCAGGCAGATTTGCACCAGATAGAGCTTCCGTGTAGCTATCAGGGATGCTACGTCCAACTGAGGATTAGCAGTATAACCTACTATAACTAAATAACTATGTATTTTAACTGTCAGTTATATTTTCAATACATTATGTTTTAAATGTAACCGAGAATGTGACAATGTCTTACAATGTAATAATAAGTATTATGAATAAAGTTAAATGGCATTCGTTGCAGTATAAGTCATTCTTAATATTTTTTTAAAATCATGGATCTCATTGATTACATTGTAACGCTTTAAAGTACTTGTGAATATTTGCTTAAAGGTTCTTACTTTTGCTATGATATAAAATTTATTCTATTATTTTATTTTTTTTCTAATGAATCTTTGTTTTATAAAAAAAAAATATGAATTAGACCCGAATACAATCAATAAGCTTTAGGCTGTGACGATTTGGTATACGAAAGTACATTGTATGGAAAATTTAAGGAAAATTGCGCAATTTGAATTTAATCTTCAGCTTAATTTGTAAAAAGAGGCACAGGAGATGGAGTAGACTTGCCACAAGTCTCTTATTTTTTATTTATTTTTCTCATTCTGGACAGCGCCACCAACGAGAAAGTTAATTTAGAGACGGAATAAGCGACTTGTAAAACACTGAAATCAGGCACCAGGATGCCAAAGGAATGACGTAATCTTATATTCCGTATTTGGATAAATGGGCGGACCGAAATAAAGAATTTCAACCAATCAAATGTTCATATTTTTGGAGCCACGAAACTGAGTCACTTGTGTCGACTAGTTAGACCATAGGTCCATGGTTAGGCATGACTAAATTTAAATAGTCCTTCCTAATAAAACGGGCCTAAAATATTTAGAATAGACCCTAGTAAGACTAATGTTGGCAATGGCAAAAACAATTAAGCTTAGACTAGATGGCATACCCTACAAATACAACAAAACTTTAACTTTGCAGTAGGATGGCTCAGTTCAGGCCTCGCCTGGAGTCAGGTAGTAGGCCTAGCCTAGACTAGTAGAGGCTTGGCCTATTTTTAAGTTCTTACTTACAGAGGCCTACCTTTTTAACAATATTCTACCCTAAAGGCCTAAATCTGTGTAGCAGCTAGCGGTGAGCAAGGTTCCAAGTAGGCCTATAGCCTACGGTTATTAGTCCATGTCGTTCTCAGCAGGCCAGCAGGCCAGAACTATTATACTAACTGTTTTAATTCAAGTAGGTAGCCAAAAGGGAGCTGGAGCTTTTTATAGTCGAGACATCCGCATCTTCAATTTTGGAAAATTTACCAAGATTGATTAATATGCATGAAGTTAGCCAATCACGTGATTTACAAAATCAGTCATGCATACGATATCCCACATCAAATTTGATGTGGGAAATTGCACGCATGAATCGTTTGCCCAGGCCCTAATTCGAAAAAAAAAAAGAAATCGAGTATGGGACGCCAATTAAATTAGGTATGGTGCGCACTAAGTGCAATAAAGAGTGAGTAACCTAAAATTAGGGCCTGGAACCCAGGCTAGAGATGGAGTTCACATTTGCACTAGGCTTACTGCGTGATGTCATACAGCCGTAGTAAGAACTACGTGTTTTTTTTTTTCGAAAACAACCACAGTACTTTAGGCCTAGAACTAAAGTTATGTTAAATACCTCATTTCAAACAAAGGAGTTCCTGAACTAAATGTAACGGTGTTGACTCCAGATGACCAGTCTTCACTAACACTGAAGTCTGTACAATAAAAGGTCAAATCTACACCTCCCGAACACGGGCTGACACAGTCTAGATCCCCATTGCCCGACTTTAACACTCCATTTGCTATATCGCTGTCATCACAGAAATAGCCTGATGACGCTGATCGACGCCATGATATTCTCCATGAAATCTCAATCTGAAACATAGATAATTTCAAATTTAATTGGTTTAGTGAGATTTAAATATCATAGAGTAATTTGATGAATAGGAGAACACCCTATAAAACAATAATAATAATAATTATTATTATTAT
>NW_022749468.1:0-1641 GCF_011630105.1 Anneissia japonica
AAAAAAAAAAAAAAAAAAACGAGAAAAACAATTGACTTTGGCTTTGTGTTTGGGATATACAAAATGCTCTATGACCCTAGGTTAATAGATTCTAAATGCACTTCCATATGCCTTTATTTAGATATAATCATTTAATACACTTATCCAAGTTTCTCTATATTGCTTCTCGATTAAGAACAATGAGTTTAAATTTCATCAGCCTCAATCAATCTTTTCATCATATCACATTAAATGTAAGTAGACATTATCAGTACAATCATTCTCATCTAATAATGACTTATAAGGCTTCTATTTTTTATAGTGTTCTCAGAACTATAATTTAATATTCACTGTTAACAACAGTCTCACTTGACAATGTAGGGAGCTTTTGACTGCAGGATGACAATATGGCTTAGAACGTAAAGACGTCACATGAAGTCATTTGGGAATGCGAGAACGTTGAGTTCACAGGGTTGCGTGAATTCCAGGAAGCAATTTGGCCAAATATATGTTGTGCAAAGAATACAGGACGGTCATGCATGAGTGAATCAGTCCTAGTGTCGCGTTGTTGCACAAATCAAAAGCTTCCTATCATTTAGAGGTGCATTATCCTGCACATCTATTTAACAGAATGTCAGCTATGTTAGCAATATATTCCTTTAACCATTAAATCACAATATTTTCTGCTAATTTTATATTAATGAAATGACTGCACTCCATTCTTTAGCACAAGTAAACAATACATTGTCCTATAGAATCTGTCATTTGATACCATCACCGGTTAAATCTCCACCAAGACAAGTGCAATATACAATCATGGAGGAATTAGTTTAAATTCTTCCATGAATTTAATTTCATTCTAAACTTATTCCTCCATTAAACAATGTAGCATGCATCAAATTACAAGCTACTTGTGTTTTTACCATGGAGGTATTATAATACCTTCATGTTTTTACTTACCCCCTCCTTTTTCCTTCATGAAAAACCACTTAGGAGTTGGATCTGGACTTCTTGCCACAACTGAATATCAAATTAAATCATTAAAATCATTTAAAATAAATTAATTCTCCTGATAATATCATGATACTACGGTCATTCTGACAATTAGGTTTTAGTCGCAGTAAAGGCTACTATAAAAAAGCACAGTTTGTCTATATTCACACTGCTACAGCACAAGACGCTGACCCCAGAACCTAACTCCTTGTCTTGTTTTTGTTGTTACTACTAGAACTTTAAAAGCATCCAGAGTCGCCAGTTTTGAACGGACGAGCAGGAAATTTTGTACACATAAACTAGAGCTGATTTCCAACAAACGTTCATTGCCTTTTTTAAGTTGGTCCCCAGGGATCCCCTACACCTACAAAAAAAAAAACAAGGGTTTCAAAAAGGACTGTACATTACTGCCATTACCACTAATAGGGCACGTCGCATGAATGGCCCGGTTGATATAAGGATGTGTTTTAAATATGTTTAATTATGGAATGCCCATCCACTTACCATAGATAATATATTAAAATTGCAAAAATTATGAAACTCTAAATACACTTTAAAACTTAGATTCTTGTATTCAAATTGCCATTTAACTTAACATAGATTTTTGTATTCAAATTGCCATTGAACTTTTAACTTAACTTAGATTCTTGTATTCAAATTGCCATTTAA
>NW_022749469.1:0-552 GCF_011630105.1 Anneissia japonica
AATTACTCGTCAAAGCTTTACACCATTCATCAACTTTAATAGCTATGCATTCGATCTCCCATCACTTGAAAACACAAATTACTCGTCAAAGCTTCATACCTTTCATCAAATTTATAGGTAAAGCTTCACTCACTCAAGATAAAAAAGAACGTTAGGATTTCACTACAACAGCAAATTTATTGACCTTAGACTTCGACGTTATTTGGCGACCTCTAAGGCTGTCTCTTATACACATCTAGATGTGTATAAGAGACAGCCTCTAAGGAGGGTGGGTCCAGGCTTCTAAGTGACGCCTGCATTAGGAAAATATTATAAGAGCTATGGATGCGCTACTATTGGTAAAATTAATTTTCTAGAAAAAAAATAAATGATGTCTACAGCACCCGGTATTCCCAAGCGGTCTCCCATCCAAATACTAACCAGACCCGACGTTGCTTAACTTCGGTGATCGGACGAGAACCGGTGTTTTGAAGGTAGTATGGCCGTTGACAAGGGTGCACCAACAGTGCAACACTTCGATCATCGAGCTCACAATCACACTTTTGACTTAAA
>NW_022749470.1:0-699 GCF_011630105.1 Anneissia japonica
AAGCGTCGCCTAAATGTAATAATTAGCACGTTGAAATAGGCTAGTAAATAAGTTTAACTGGGTTCATAAATAAGATTGGCCTCAAAATATTGTGGCTGAGACATGAGCCGATTAAACGTAGAAATAGGAAACCTAGAAATAACGAAAGAAGGAAACTCCGCTTTTCAGTTGTCTTAGGCGATAGTTTTTTTGACAAACAATGACCTTTCAGAGGTCAAATTGCTGTCAAGAATATGAATTGGCTGCTTCGCAGCAATAAAACGTTTCTCTTGTTTACTATACCTGTTGTTGCTGTTTTAATTTGTTTCATGATGCAGTTACTAGATCCAACATTCATATAACACTATGCTTAGCGATATTGAGGGATGAAAGTAGCAACGTGAGGACGTAACTCGAAAAATATAGGCCTAAGTCATATTACTACCAAAAAATGGAAAATTAGAATAACATTTGGGCATGATCATCTAAAAGGCTAGGTAGACGTAACATCATACCTAGGCCAGCTTAGGCACAATAAGAATAGTAATAATAATAATAAAATTAATAATAATAATAATAATTAGATTAGTAAAGATTATAATTAGGTCCCTAAAATATCCATCAGAACACCTCCTTATAATTATAGTAATATAGCCTAGGACCACAAACAATTGCATCTTCTTCAAAACTGTGTAAAAATCAGGAGCAGAGCCAGAATTT
>NW_022749471.1:0-2128 GCF_011630105.1 Anneissia japonica
TGACTTTACCTTAACTATAATATAAGTAGGCCTGTTCTGAATAAAATCGATCAACTACAATGGATATAGACAACTAAGTCTTTGTAACTTTGAGAACTAAAGAGGACCAGATAATCCTTTTGTCACATAGATAATTCAAACAGTGACGTCATGTTGAACGTGTCTGAACTTGTTGTAGGATGGGATTCTCTTTCAGTGGCACTTTTTACATTCTATGTTTTTCTTTTCAGACCCTCTAATATTTTAGATATCCTATATTGGAATTACTGTATGAGATAATGTTGCTTATGTAAATAACAGTTGGTGGTAAATATTTTCTTAGCTTTCTTAACTTTGATTTTTTTTTTGTTATTTTGCATATTACGTGAGGATTAGGTGTTAGTAAATAAAAAACTACTAATTTTCTAAACTATTTTTAAATTTAATTATGTATCTGCTTTGGTTTTTTTTTCAGCTAAACTATTTATGAATAATTTTTCCGTCGTTTTTTCTTTCTGTTTTTTTTATTCGTACATAAATGGTTTATTTAAAAACAACGTTTTCGACTTGATTTATCGTTCAGATGTCTCTGAATTTCTTATACAGTTATTTAAAAAACTACATTTACAAGATTGATATTTTACTTTTTTTTCTCTCTATTTTGAATAAAGCAGAGGGTTTTTAAACTTTTTTGTTACAACTCGTATTACTTGAACGTACGATAACTGCCGTAAGGTGAAGCAGTTTTCATTTCTCTTGTTGCTTTTTATTTTTGTTGTACGTACTTTCTTTTTGTAGAATGATTAATGGTATAGTTTTTACTCTCTCGTTTATGAGTAGTAGTTGTAACAATTTGGAGGACCTTTGATTCGGATGTTTTTCGTTTTCAATTAACGAAATTGTATGACCATTATGATCAGTATATTGGTGTGTTCTATAGAAAAGTATTTGATTGAGTCTATTATTAAAACGAATAGCAATACAAATCAACCAGAAAGAATGTATAACTAAATCGAAAGATTCCAACATAAACGTTGGTTTTGCAGAAATATTGTACAGGATCTACCTAGACGGTTAACAGGCGTTAAATCGCCTTCAACCGAAAACTTCTGTTATCTGTTATCTGTTGTACGTGTGTTTTGTGTTTTTTGCCCATTCAATGAGGCAATGGAGCTATTTTGTAAAACCAATTAAAGTAAGGCCATTGGTTGAAACTTGGTGACAAACTTTCAATGGGTGTGTATCGCCGTTAGCGTATGTATATTTTTGTTCGACGGTTGCTTCTTCCATCTGGAAACATTTAATAACTGTGTATCTAAATTGACATCTAAAAGTTTCCGACCAATAGCATTAACATATTGCTCATGAAATGTAGTTAAAAACAAGCTTGACCCTATGCTGTTCGCACAGCAGAGCGCATCGTCCATCGTACACTGTATTATAACGTGAAAGGCTATTAAAACGGTTCTATTGTATTAGATACCTGTTTACCGTTGCAATTGTGTCTCTTAACATTATGTTGAAATATAGTAGCCCGTTTGTTTTTTTTTTCAAAAGAATGGTTGATATGATAGAATCGTACATAAAGCAAAGGTGTTGATTCGTGATGCCTGATTGACACGCGTCGTCTTATCGTTACAATAGCTACACGTCGTAATTTACCGATGGTAGATGGTACATTTTTAGCATTTCCTTATATTTCATTTAGTTTAGCTCTTCTATGACCATTTTGGCTTGACTAAGCATGAAAGGCAAGTATATCTGTTCTAGATGGTGTATCAAGCCTCTTGTTATTGATATCAACCCACCCAATTTTGAATATAAGCAATAATTGTGTTTAATACTACGTTTTATTATTTGTTTTATTTGTTTTATTTTTTAATATTATAAGTATAAGCAATTTTGTACAAATAACGTAGCCTAGATTATTTGTTATCCTCTGTTTGTTTAATTTGCTACTGATAGGTCTTGTAAAATAAGTCATGAAAAGAATGAATTTTAAAGAATACAGTAACCAGCCTTGGTCCGATATTGATCAAATGTGAATTGTGACGTAGGGCAGCTGATGACGTTACTTTCTGATTATCGATAGTATATCAGTTGGACCAGTTCAGACTTGTCAAAATTGAGGGTCACGTGACCCATGATC
>NW_022749472.1:0-563 GCF_011630105.1 Anneissia japonica
ACTTAAACTACGCTTTCAATACTAAAGGTAATTTAACTTACCTAATATTTACATAAAAAATAAGTTGCTCTTTATCTAAAGATCAAATTGTTATCATTAATTTTCCGATGCGTCCTGCATCGTTTTGTGTCTTCTCTGAGTTCCTTTTCTTTTATTTTTCTTCTCTCTTTATTTGGCATTTTTATATTCCGAAAAAAATAATCTACAGTATTCAACTACCTCACGAGAAAAAATTCCTCTCATCAAATAATTACACTGCCTTCGGTTTTGCGTTGCGCGCGAATAGATTATTTTGCTGCACGGAAAACACGCAGCTACAGATAACAATAATGACAGAGTGCAATGATGCGTAACCATATAACACAACTATTTTTTTAACTTAGTTTTTCTTCATCGTTTTTCTCAATAACTAATACTTAAACTACGCTTTCAATACTAAAGGTAATTTAACTTACCTAATATTTATATAAAAAAATAAATAGCTCTTTATTTAAAGAACAAATTGTTATCATTAATTTTCCGATGCGTCCTGCATCGTTTTGCGTCTTCTCTGAGTTCCTTTT
>NW_022749473.1:0-880 GCF_011630105.1 Anneissia japonica
CATCTGTTATTTCTGTGAATGCAATCTCGCCACTGATAAGCCAACCCTCTCTGCAGTTGTTTAGACTTGGTTGAAAAGCGTTGTATAACTGCTCGTAAGAAGCAATGGATCCTAAATGATTATTGCATGATTCGATTGCAGATTCATAATCATTCTCGCCTGATATAAAATACACGCCATCTGAAATACAAAAAGTACAAAATATTACGACCTTCGGGCCCAGTCAGTGTGCCCGGCTTAATGGCACAAGGGATGAAACTATCCCTGAGCCTATTCGTAGTTGTTTTCGGAGATCGGTACAGCTAACCGCTCCACATTATCTGAGAAAAGGAATTTGTAGGATGGAAAGGATCTGAAACAATACATCGTGCTTTTTTTTCGAAAGTCTATCTTGATAGAAATTTTCGACTGAACAATATTAAGTTTTATTGACTATATTGTCCGTATGATATGTAAAGTAAAAATAGAACTCTGTGTTTATTCAAAAGGCTGAAATAAAATTTCATATTAATGGTTACCTTTCAGATTAGATATCAGAGATGGTTTGCCAGTTTACGAAAGCGATAACGAATACCGTTGGTTTTTTATTCAAATCCAATCAAATCATTTGATTGAATATGCGCTTTCTAATAGGTTGTAAACGTCAAGTTGACGGTGTGTTCATTTACTTTTACAATTTACATACAAAAGAAACATAACATCAAGAATTAATTCATCGAAATTGAAATACTGTACATCGAGACAGTCCATTCCCAGTAACATATCTGTAACAACGTAGAACATCCATGCCTTTCAAATGAGTCAACGATTCATTGTGCTCGTGTATATATTTGTCAAGAATCTTTAGGCACGAATGAAGACAATGAAGATTACGTATTAA
>NW_022749474.1:0-504 GCF_011630105.1 Anneissia japonica
TAATGTCTAAAAAACAAAACTATAACAATAGGCCTACAATGACGCTAACCTAGCTCTATATGAATCTTACTCACGTAAAGCAAGAACTATTAAACTATTAACATTTTTTAATGGAACTGGCTGTTAGGCCTACAATCAAAAGGACAACAGGCAATAAATAATTAATACAGTATACAATCTTGCGAACTTTTACTCAAGGTCTAGCTGCTTCCAGATCTGCAGCATCTCTAACATAGAGGGGGTGGGTAATTGCTTGTTAAAATTGACAATTTCGTTAATAGATTCTTAAGCATTTTCTATTTTCGTTTAAGTGTCTAGTTAGACTACGTTAAATATTGAATTGAATGGAATATATTTGAATTTAAAAATCGGAATTTAATTTGTATTCAACAAATAATAATAATATAGGCCTAATAATAATGATAATAAAAAAAAAACTCGAATTTATTTCTGTAAGTACCAAGACAAATACAGTATTTGTAGTCCTACAAAAGCCCTTTGAAA
>NW_022749475.1:0-560 GCF_011630105.1 Anneissia japonica
GTGCTACCGCTCGTTATGGTAAAATTTGCCATAATCAACGTCCCCGTCGAATTCGGGCCAGATTCCTTTCCTGCGGTGGTGCACTACTGCTTCCTGTCGGCCGTCGGCTTCGGCAACGGGGTGCTGTTGGCGTACGCGATGAAGCGACTCACCGCCGACGCCGACGACGACGACCACCACCACGATAACGAGAAGAAGAAAAAGAAGGAGGAGCAGAGGAAGATCTCCATTATTGTATAAGACCCAATGACGTACGTCATCGAACGTATAAGCATGGACGTAAATGAAAATATCATTTTATTTTAATGAGATAGAAATGGAAAAACGTGTTGAATTCCGTGTCCTGTTGAATAACCAAAAAACATCGTACGTTTCAAGTAGCAGTTTGGATGAACTGACGAAAAACGTCGGCATTCTTTCGCAGCAAGAAGATCTAGGCCTGCCCCGAGAACACGTAATCGAACTGAATCTGGACGCCGTTCTTCCGATCTTCGAAAAAAGGCGGCAGAAGTTGCTTTGAAATTGGTCGACAATCGCACAATCGACTTGGAGTTTCCCGA
>NW_022749476.1:0-651 GCF_011630105.1 Anneissia japonica
ATAATTGGAATGTCAAAATAATAAAAAGGAATCCTAAGAAGCCCAAGGGCTGGTACAGGCGAGACACACCTAACTAAACTTAACTACTACTAAATGTAATACATTAAATTTAAAGAAATCAAAAAGGAGGGGAAAAAAAAATCAACAAAAGGTAAAGTATCAAACGTCATTTATCAATATATAAATATGTATATACGTATACGGTACGTTTCTCACATCAGGCATCAGTCATACAGTATATACATCGAACTGAAACACAGATCATTAAAGTTATTTCCGTCAGCAATTATGGGAGCGCTCAATCACCATTAGGTGTGATTAAAGCAATTTGGATAGCGGGGTTAACTTTGTTATGTAATGTATTTTAATCTTTATATAATTTTAACACTGGAACCTATCGATTTTCCATATGTATGTATTTTTTTTTATGCATGTATACTGGACAGAATAAAGTATTGAATTGAAATGAACGACAGGTAATTATTGAACAGATAGTAATGAAAAAAGATGACTAATCTCGGCAGAAGGAAAACAAAAGTGGTTAAAAATTGATAATCGTTAATCGTATTTATTAAGTAAAAACTGTTTTGAGATTTTTTTAAAATTTAAAGACAGTTTTATTAGATTTAATATAAGGAGTTAGCGAATTCC
>NW_022749477.1:0-1012 GCF_011630105.1 Anneissia japonica
TTTAAAAAAAAAAAAAATTACTAAAGCAGGAAACAGGATCACACTGTCTGAGTTTTTTGTTCTTATCAACACAATATAATATTGCATGGCCTATAATTGTTATAACAAATCTGATTGGGACATATGTGTTTCAATTATCTACTCATTCCCAACTTATTATTTACCATCAAAATACACGTACAGAAAAAATAAAATTTAACAAAATAAGTAAGCATAATTTATTATGATTATGTTGTTCAAGAGAAACATTTTGGCTCATTAGTGGACATTGCTTGACCACTAGATTAAGCTATGCTCAGCTCATTTTATCCAGGATTATTAAAACTACAACATGATGATTCCATGATTTTAAAATATGATGCAGTACCATCACAAACCTGATGACAGGTTGCGAAAATAAACTAAGGAAACTTTCTTCTAGATATAGGCCCTAAACTGATAATGGTTTCATTGGTTTTACATTTGTAAATTACACAAATATGCTACAGAAACAAGTGTACAGATGTATGGAAATAGGAAAATTCTTAAAATTAATTACTAACAAAATATAAAGGGACCATGCAAAGATGTAAAGAAATAAATATACAAAAGGTATTGTTTGCTTTCTTTTAATTGACGGGGAAATGATTTATTGCTGCGAAGCAGCCAATTCATATTCTTGACAGCAATTTGACCTCTGAAAGGTCATTGTTTGTCAAAAATCAATCGCCTGAGACAACTGAAAAGCGGAGTTTCCTTCTTTCGTTCTGCCGGGTAAAATCAATTACTTTAGGGGACATTACATATTCCTACACAGATTATACAGCATTGTTATATAGATGATGTCGCGACGCTGGAGTACTATTCAGCGTTTTTACTATATTTCTAGGTTTCCTATTTCTACGTTTAATCGGCTCATGTCTCAGCCACAATATTTTGAGGACAATATTATTTACGAACCCAGTTAAATACTAGCCTATTTCAACGTGCTAATTATTACATTTAGGCGACGCTTGTTGTAGACTGGCATAGT
>NW_022749478.1:0-630 GCF_011630105.1 Anneissia japonica
TTTATTACAAAATTATAACTTTTGTTTGTTACGCGCACACATACTGTCACATGTATAAAACGCGCAAACACTCTTCCTATCCATTTTTAATACATGAACTATTTATTTATGATTGAAGAATAAGGATTTATGATACCGTACGTACAGTACCTACACCTAAAACAAAAAACAGAAACAGGTGGCCTTTCGCGAGTAAATAAAAAAGGTACAGTAAACGAGGTGAATTCTCAATGAATTATAAATACATTACTGTTAGGCCTAAACTACAACTACAACAGTATCTACATTCATGTATGTGTTGTTTGTTGAATTATCGTTGTTTTGTAACGTCTTTGTAACGTGTTATAAAACTAATTCCTCCATGCTTATAACATTTAGTTGTAGGCCTAGGCCTATGTAATATATTTTAGACATGCCTAGGCCCTACATAGGCTAGCATAGCCGACTTGGTCTCAACGGGCATAGAAACATCACAATAAATTTAAAGTCGTAAACCTTCACAATTGTCTCTTTTGTCGTTACTCACTTTGGAATGGAAAAATCCGATGTTCTGTTTTTTGGGGGTTTTTTTAGGTGGTACTGTACGTACAGTATCATAAATCCCTATTCTTCCATCATAAATAAATAGTT
>NW_022749479.1:0-963 GCF_011630105.1 Anneissia japonica
AATTCCCTGAACGTTTCACATCCAAATCCCTGTGCCAAAATATAAATGGTCCAGAGCAAAATTTTGTTCTCATTACCATCCACTTCCTTAGCCCCATCACAAGCACCTTGTGTTTATGTTTGTCTTTTAAAGTCAGGCTTTGGAGGGAAAAAATTTTTGATATGTTGTAGAACTGATTTTTCTAAGACAGAAAAAAGTTTTTTGGCGTAAAACTGGGGGAACGGTGAATGAAATACAGATTTTTGAATATTTTACTGGGAGAAAAAGGGGCATAACTAGCTTTTTTTTTCACCTTTTCCCCCAAATCTTTAAAATCAGTTTTCTAACATATCAACAATTTTTTTTTTTGTCACTTTTAATAAAAGACTGATTTATTCACTAATTGGCAATCCATGGCCTTTGTGCCTAAATAAATAACAAAAATTTATTTTACTACAGTGTACCATACCTCATGGTTAAGACCTGTTGCGGCCACTGATCCCACAACCGAAGTACTGGCACTTTGTGCAAATACCTGTATTTGTTTTTTAATGTTTCTTTTTTACACCTTAAATTCATAGGTCATTGTTAGCATGTCACAAAAATATTACTGGTGCACTGTCATAAATAGCCCCCTTGGCCACCACAGGTTCGAAATTGTTGGTGCGCTGCCATTGGTAGCCCATTCACCAACCACTGATCCCAGAAGTGATTGAGTCACACAAATTGTAATAATGCACTACTATAGGGAGCCCATTCGGTCACTACTGGTCCCAAAAATTGAGCCACACTGTGTAATTATACTCATAGGATATCAAATGATAGCAGTCTCTGATATTTTCATAATTTGCATTTTGAGTAGCTATGTTTAGTTGCAATTTTAAAAAATGCATTTATAGTATTATAGCTGTGTTAATTATTTTTTTAAATATAGGGTGATAGTGACAACAGCAAACTGACTGACGTATATCTTAGGTACAAATT
>NW_022749480.1:0-1154 GCF_011630105.1 Anneissia japonica
ATAGATTGTTGATATGAGGATACAAAAATTAATATTCGACAACCACACGTGAAAGCAGAGATGCTTAATGTGATACTCCTTAGTATTTTCAACGAAATGACAGGATTTCCCAGGAGATAAATTTTACATAAGAAAATGTTACAAGTTAGTACACTAACCGTCAAATAGGCCTATACCAAAATAAAGATAAAAGAAATAATGGCCCTACAGTACAATTATCTTAGATAGGTCTACAAGAAAACATAAAACATTGATATAGTTTGAATTCTAAGAATGCACCAAAATAGCCTTTAAATGATCGTATGTAACACCATGGAGAAAATATAAGGCCTAGTTTTCTCCATGGGAACACTGATGGACTGATTTGTTTAATACAAATGGTACAAGTTAGTACACTAAACCATCAAATAGGCCTAGGCCTATACCAAAATAAGGATTTTTAAAAAATATTGGTTCTATACAATTATTGTAGGCAGATAGGAAGACATAGAACATTGATACAGTATGCAAATTCTAAGAATTTTCCAAAGTTGCATAGGCTTTAAACGATCGATGTAAAACCATAGAAAATATATAATTGTTTCCATGGTAACACTGATGAGGGTGTTTGTTCATATGCCCCATTATGTTTAAGCTCATTGTATCATCAGTTTATTTCTTAAGCCTTTTTGCAGAAAAACAAAAGATTCGGAAAAAAAACAAAAAAACCTTGTTTTTACTTCGCTAATCGTTTCTGCAAGAAATGAAGTGCAATGGCTTTTAATACTCGCCATAAAGATGTTTTCCTGCTCTTTCCTCAATTATTTTCAGCTCAATGTTAATGGGTAGACCTATTGTCTTCTAATCAGAGTGGGTGTTACCATTTTTGAGTATCTGAAGCACGGAAGAATATATTATATTGTTAGAAATTTTCCACGTTGTTTTATTAACAGTGCAAAGAAAATATCGACATGAAAATGCTCAATTTTCACTAATAAAAATTATATTGATTTGATTCATGCGTCTGATAATAATTAGTAAGAGAATAATAACGTAATACAAAACTAGTTGATTATTTATTCATTCATTCGTTGGTTGATTGATTGATTGATTAATTGACTGATTGAATGACTGATAAGTTTACTGACTGATTAATTAATTGATTGCCATGCACA
>NW_022749481.1:0-874 GCF_011630105.1 Anneissia japonica
ACAGTCCTTTTGGGCGGACACGTCACCTCGGAATATGTTGCTGAAATATGGTCATTCTGTTAAAAGATCTCCTTAATAGACCTTTCCGGAGTGTCAATCAAACTTATCAACTAACTAATCAGAACAGCGCTAGGGATACGCACGCGTCTCACAAACACACGTGTTGTCCCACAAACGCACGTGTTCGCGTATGTTTTAACACTGTCGTCTTGTAGGACCATAGCAACAATATCCAAGGGGCGGGGCTTAGCGGAAAGGTCCATTGCAAGGGATCCCATTTTATTTTTTTTTTCATGGCAGAGACGCTACTGAACCTGCTGTAGTCACTCATGACAAATCTCGCACTTCTGTTTTGCACAGCTTCGATATCTTGGATTAATTATTTAGTCAAGGGATCCTATAAACAAGACACATAATTCAAGTCTCGATCTAATTAATGATTTATAAGCAAGGTCTTTAATATGTCGGGAGCACGAATACAAATTGCGACGTACAAAACTCAACATTTATTCGCATTAGTGATATGTTTAATATGTATATTCCATTTTAACTTACAATTTAATATGTTAATTCCTAGGTAGGTGTGATCTTTAGTATTATTAAGCACAGTATTATCAATTAAATAATTATGTTTGTGTAATATATTTTTTGCATGAGTGATTCTCGTGACACAACATTTATTTGGGTTAACTTCCATCCGGTTTGTCCTCCCCATGCAGTAAACATATCAAGGTCCTTTTGCAAAATCACCAGCATCATGAGACCCAGTTATGACCCTATAGATGATACAATCGTCTACAAAGAGTCGAATATGTGATGTAATATTATTTGGTAGATCATTAATGTAGATCACAAAGCCCATGGGGCCAGTGAC
>NW_022749482.1:0-788 GCF_011630105.1 Anneissia japonica
AGCTGCAGCTATTGATGAACATCGCTGCTCGTCTTGTCACTGGGACACCTAAATTCCATCACATCTACTCTTCGTCGTCTTCATTGGTTGCCAGTGAAACAGCGTATTGAATTCAAAGTACTTTTATATGTTTACAAATCAATTCACAAGTTATCACCACAATACATTTCCGAATTAATTAAGGTTCGTTCTGCAACTTGCACTCGTTCCCTCCGGTCAACAACTGACTCAACCAATCTTTATTGTCCATCCTTTCGGTTAAAGTCTTGTGGGGAGCGATCGTTTATGGTTGCTGGGCCCAAGTTGTGGAACTTGTTACCGTTATTTATTCGTGAGTCACCTTCTGTCACCATTTTCAAAGAACGACTTAAGACCCACTTATTCTCGTCCCTTTAATTTATTTTTTCCCCCTACTTCCATGCCAGCTAGCTTTTATAGCCTTAACTAGGATAGGAGGCGCCCGAATCCGAGATGGCCGAGACTCAACAGGTGCTGACTAGTTCAATTAGATTGAACCCTAGCCAGCGATGAGGGCGTATCCCCATACTTCAGTTTGGGTGCTGGCATGGTATTCAAATTTCACTTCTTTTTATTTTGTGGTTTTGGTTTCCGTTCCATCTTTACACTTGCCTGATAGCGCTTAGAGACTTTTTGTATTTTGCGCTCTATAAATTAATAACCATATATATATATATACATATGTATATACATATATACAAAGTATATACTGCCGTAATTTGGAAAAAGGCATTAACTCCACTTTTTGAGATTTTTGGATTTTTGTTTCT
>NW_022749483.1:0-585 GCF_011630105.1 Anneissia japonica
GACAGGGGGTGAGTTTGTTAGGGGGCGAGTTTGTAAGGGGAAAGTTTGTAAGGGGGCGAGATTGCAAGGGGCAAGATTGCAAGGGGCAAGATTGCAAGGGGCAAGTCTGATAGAGGGCGAGTTTGTAAGGGGCGAGTTTGATAGGGGGCGAGATTGAAAGGGCCGAGTTAGATAGGGGGCGAGTTAACTGGTTCCCTGTATTGGCATATCTAGGATGTGCGAGGGTCGCGCACACCCCTCCCCCTGATAAAAATACTCGCCCATCCACCGCCCACAGATCATGCTTAAGTAGTTAAAAATCACCTTAAATCACATTATTTTGCGAGTTAGCCCCCTCACCTAATCACCGATCCCTACTTTACCTTCCCACCACACCAGCTCCCTTCCATTTCAAGACCCCTACGCCACTGATGCTAGAGCCTGCTAGTAGGAAAAGTTTGTAAGCCTACTACTATACAGGATCAGATTGTGCTATAACCAAAATACAAATGTATGTTATTTTTTATACTGGCAGGGTTGTAGTATCTTCTTTTCAAAATAATTCCTATTCCTCTATTTTAACATTTCAATTCAAATAATTAATAA
>NW_022749484.1:0-884 GCF_011630105.1 Anneissia japonica
ACATGGCCGGTGTAGGTCACGTGATCGAAACCGAGTTGGCCAAACTCTCTCTATCTACGGCTCTGGCAGGGTTCCCGGAACGCCGCCCTCAGCGGCGAGTGCGAAGCACAAAATCATGGTCAAAAGTGGAACGTGAAATTTGCATATGGTTTCGTAGTCAGATTTGCGAGAAAAACGTCAGCTACCCGTATTTCCCGACTGAGACGTCAGTGGGAGCTGTAATTTGTATGGCAAGGAGATTGTGCAACCCTTAATTCGTATTAAGGGAATTTACGCCCAGAAACCTTGTAGTTATTAATATTTTGGTTATAATAAAAAATAATCATTTTTTGGTGACGTCACACTCACAATATAGTTAGCATGCATGCGTCATAAGCTAGATTACGTCACCTTTTCCTGGTAAGGCAAACTATCCCGGCGTGCTTTTTTCATGGATCAACAAACACCACTGCTTTGCACATGGATGCCTTGTCCTAGCTAGGGATACAAGACCCGCATTGTTAACATTGTATAATACGTACAAGGTAACTCTGCAACTGAATTATTCTTAGTTATTTGTTTTTGTTTTTTTTTAAATTTTATTTTAAATTATTTCTTTCGAAAGTGTACTTTCTATCACATATTATTGCACTGTCTAGTTAGTTCTGGGCCTAGCCCTAGTCTTATTATTATGTATGCCTCATCGTCATCCGCTACACAGTACATCAGTAGCGCCCCCCCCCCCATACAGTACAGACGTTTGCTGGGCAACAACGTGATTGAACCTTCCTTCCTAGGTGTTCATGTATTGGCATATTGTTAGCTAACCAGTAGTGTGTATTTCTTTGTGAAAATGAGTACCGCAGCGTACTCATTTTCACAAAGCATTTGCATCCCCTCTTGGA
>NW_022749485.1:0-929 GCF_011630105.1 Anneissia japonica
TACACGTATATATATATATATATATATACGTATAATATACATGAGTATATATATACACACGCGTATATATGTACATGCGCGCGTATATATATATATATACGTGTGTATATGCGTGTATATATACATGTATACGTATATATGTGTGTATATATATATTATGTACGTATATATACACATATATATATAGGGCCTATATACTTTTTAAGCCATGTATCATGCATAGGAACGTTGACGCCTGCAAGGCTCTGGTTTGTCTAGATATTACTATATTTTTGAAGAATAATCCATTGAAACATTTTAGCTCAAAACATGTGAAGTATCAATCCACAAAAAAATATTTTGATAAATGCATATATATTAATTTCTTGCATAATAAGAAAGAAAAAGCTAGCTTTAGGCGAGACAGAGAAATTAATTAACACATTTGTATTTTGAAGAATTTTACTGAACAAGGCCATGAATGGCAGAAAATACTTTATTTCAATTTTGCTGGTGTTTGAATGGGCCTTTGTCTTCATACAATGATCTATGGAACATTGTGAGCTGGATACGCAAAAAATTAAACAAAGCAAAGTAAAAGCACTGTACAGTGGCTTTGAGCAAGCTTTGAGTACGTAACATTTGACCTAGGGGAGATTACAGATTGAAAAAAGGATGCAACATATCAGAGTTCCTGTCTTACTGGTAGATGATTAGGTTATGACAAAAACAGTAGCAGATAATGAAAATGGAATATGATGGAAACACAACAAACTAGATGAATGAGCACTTGCTGATGATATTGTACTAATTATCAAGCATTGAAAAGCAAATACAGACAAAATTAGCAAAATTGCTTAGAGAAGCTTCTAGAGTGGGGTCAACTTAAATATAAAGAAGACCATGATCATGAGAATTCTTGAGTGTAAAACTGTCATCAAAACAGATGT
>NW_022749486.1:0-1164 GCF_011630105.1 Anneissia japonica
ACCCACAACTTCAGCTCTATGTATATCATATTCAATAATGAAATATTTTAACAAGTTTATAAACAATATGCCAACTTTATATTTCGATATTATTGTATTCAATAATAATTTTAAGTTTAAGATTCATAACTTAACTCTATGTGGATGATATGAAATAATGGATATGTAGATATTCCTACACTTATAAATTTGAATTGTTGAAAACACACAAGTGAAGCAAGTGGACTGTCAGTATTTAATAATTGAATATTTTGACTGTATTGTCACCATAATTTGCTACTGCAAGTCTCCTTGGATGATATGAAATGATGGATAATCCCTCTGGATCGTTGATTCTATCTCCTGGTTTATCAATTCTTTTTATGAAAGTTCCATCACTACTGAATAGCTGTAGTTTGTGTTTACTTGATATAATGATGTTGTCATCCTCATCAACTACTACTGCACATGGATATTTTACCTTACCATCCTCATCACCTGCTATAACAAGGACTTTTATAAACCTTCCCTCATTATTAAATAATTGTAATCTACTGTAGCTATACTCCAATACAAGAAGGTGTCCTTGGTTAGTAAGAGTAAGATCACTGACATTTATCATTTGACCTTCTTTTGTACCTTGTGACCCTATTGTTTTGATGGTCTTGCCATTATTCATGTCAAACATGTACACACAGCCACTGGGCCAACCTGCTGCATACAAAACATTTGATGTCTCATCCACATGAATTCTCCATGGTGTATTCTTTGCTTCCACACTAATTGTTTTAATCAGCTGACCATTCATATTGCATATTCTGATAGGTTTATTATCATTGAAATCACTGAATGCTATGTTACCATTCTTCATTTTGTACATTCTGTTAACTTGCACATACATTCTGCTAACATTCACACCTTGTGGTAGTGTAACCTTACCAATATATTCTCCTGATTGCTTGTACTTGAGCATTTCATTTGTCCGACATGAAACCAGTAAGGAGTCATCTTCACACTTAACTACATCTATAATATATGTTGCATTTATTTGAATAGTATTTACTAATCTTCCCTCTTCTACTTTGATTGTCATTGGTGATTGGTTAACTGATTCATCATAAGCACTCACATCTAGTTTACAAACTCCTGGATTTGTGAATTTTCCTGTCACAAAATAATCTCCAT
>NW_022749487.1:0-851 GCF_011630105.1 Anneissia japonica
ATAGATGTGTGTATATATATAATATATGTATGTATATATATATATGTATATTCAATGAAAGAAACAGACGAGGTGGTTGCTTTGCCTCAATTTATTTAAATTAGATATGTATATATATATATGTTTATGTATATATATATATGTATATATATGTATGTATGTATGCATGTATATAGATACTTTATAATTATAAAATGACAAACAATAAATTTATCTAGACCTTTGATTCAAATTTATTAACTTTAAAGTCACAATTATATGTGCATAATATCATACAGGTGAATGTCAAATAATTAAAGTAAAAATGTTATAAAGAAGGTTTCTACAAATATACTTGAAACTTTTACACACATAATTTCTATGAATACAGTCGAACGTGGAATAAAAATAATTTCACTATATTCATTAGTTTTTAAATAAATACAATATATTTTTTTTACAGTAAAAATTATAACTAAAGGAATTTGACCCAAAATTATTTGATGAAATTAAATAATTCACTTTATAGTCACAATCATATGTGCATAGTAACCTATATATACATATGAATGTCAAAAAATGAAAGTAAGAATATTATAAAGAAGGTTTATGAAATATATTTCAAACCCTTACACATAATTTTTATGAATACAGTCGATCGTGGAATAAAAATAATTCCACTATAGCCAACAGGTTTTAGTTAAATATACAATATTTTTTTTTTACAATAGAAATTATAACCAAAGGAATTGGGCCCAACAATATTTGTTGAAATTAGGTAATCGTTTTCATATAAGTTCAAACACATTTTCCCCCCAATGGTTCCTTAAATTAAGCATCAAACATTGAGGATTTAATTTTAAACATATTAC
>NW_022749488.1:0-808 GCF_011630105.1 Anneissia japonica
CTGACTTGTGGGGCTTACTAGTACAACTTCCTTGACTTTGAATGGATACTTCGTAACTCGTTATTCAGGAAACAAGCGAAGGGAAGAGGGGTGGCAAGCATTGAAATTGAGATGAGTATACTGTAGTACTTCACATGACTCTCAAGGCAGACCTTGTAATCAAATGCTTCAAGTGTGGTTTTAAATATATTTAATAGTTACAGTTATTAATTCAAATATTTTATGTGTTGTTTAAATATAGATTTTATTTTTATATTTTATAAATTTATATATTTACATTTTAAAAGCTTCGGATATAAAAAAAATTCCGTTTGTTGACTTCCTATTATTTAAAGAGTTATTTAAAAAAGTATTATAATTAAATTTGTACTATGTGTTGGGGCACCTTTTTTATTGTAAATAGCAGACCTCTTTTTATTGTGACTAGTGAACCTCTTTTTCTATGACTAGTGACATCTTTTATTTATTATGACAAGCGAACCTCTTTTTTATTATCAATAGCAAACTTTTTTTTTTATTATGAATAATGAACCTCTTTTTTTTTTTATTATGAATAGCGAACCTCTTTTTTAAAAATTATGAATAGACTCTTTTCTTGATTATGACTAATGAACCCTTTATTATGACTAGCGAACCTGTTATTCAATTATAATTAGCGAACCTTATAAAAAATGAGCTTTATGAATAGTGGACTTTTAACTCTTTCACTACGTAATTTCCTATTCCATATTTCCCATATCTAGACGGAATAAAATGCAGGAAATTTGGGGAAAATAGGAGATATATAGAAAAAGCGTTATAAGTTTTT
>NW_022749489.1:0-1121 GCF_011630105.1 Anneissia japonica
AATTTGCAAATAAGGATTTTATTTTCACTATTATAATTGTAATATTTAATTATCAATATTTAGGTGTACCATGATGATCATTAGCAATAGTATAGTCTGGTCTGTAAAGTGAAGAGAGCATGGGGGGTAATTTAGCTCTGTGGTGTGCTGATCTTTCAACACCTTTCCGTCCATTGCTCAATTCTATCTGGGCTCTCCTTGTGATTTACCTGGAGGCATGGAATGCAAGTTACAATAGCGCAAATAAAGCACATTCTGCAGAGAAGAGTTTAGGCCTAAACAGTACGGGATTGCCTCCTCAGTGTACTACCAATTTACTACAATGACACATTAGAAAATATTACTTTCAGATTTTATCGATTCCAACAAATTATCACTATAAATACAGTACTTTTAAAATAGTAACATAAAGGTAAATGTAGGAGAATAAGCATTAACTAACAGCATCATTGTGCTTAATATGGGCGTGGTTTGGGCGTGGTTTGTGATACTGGAGCAGCTGTGTTAAAAAAAAGTTAAATTGCACCAAGTGCCATGAGCCACATACTTGTGGTGGATTGCCAATATACAAATTGCAATTTATTTTTTTTTTAAATATTAAAAGTGTAAGGTAGGAAATCCCAAAATTTGCTTGATTTGAGATGGAATGACCCTTCCTCTTCTCACAGGGCTTCCTTTTTGCCACCGCACCCTCTCTACCAAACAAAACAAACTACAAACAAACAAACTGCCTCTGGAATTTTTTTTATAATATATACTTCCATTCTAAATTACAGGTCTCTAAAGACCCCACCAATTAAAGTCCACCTCCAATTAAAGAAAACTGTGTTGTGGTCTCAAATTAGCCAAAGTTGAAAGACTACCGAAACCCTGGTCACAAAAGTGGTCTCTACTTGGAAGGAGACTACTAAGAGCAGTAGCAAGACATTAAAAAGTTCGCAATCACTCGGCCTGCACTCAATCAGTTTTTCAAACTAAAAAACGAAAGATTATCGTCATTTGACCTTCAAAACCAGAGAAAGAATATGATCGCACCAGTAGAAGCACTAGCGGGACGGGGAATAATCCCCAGTTGGACAGACACCACCCTCCCCTCCACCCCCCCCCACCTCAAGACTCAA
>NW_022749490.1:0-806 GCF_011630105.1 Anneissia japonica
AGTCACGGACCACGCCCATACGCAATTCAGCACAATGACGCTGCAAGTTATGGGTTATTCTCCTATCTTTACCTTTACCTTTATTTTAATGACATTTAAGTTTTTTAAAGTTCAAGATTTTCCCTCCCTTGAAAACAGTCATGTCAACTTTGTCATTCTTATTACAGTAAACAGGCCTATGTGACATGTTTGTATAAAAAAAAATTAGTAGTTGCATACGTAGGCCTATTTTGTTTTCCATGAACCGATGAACTCCAAATAGGACGGTGGTGGGAAAATGTTGATTCCTATATGTCGGAAAACGGGTTTTCTCAACTTCTGAAATTTTGGTTTCCCTCTCTTGACGTTTTTTAATGAATCGATGAACCCTAAAGAGGGGGAGAGGCGCGGAATCATGTTAGCCCCTGGAAAAATTTGATTCCTAGATTGCGGGAAGTGAGCTTTTCAGACTTCTGAAGTATCTTTTAATGACCTTTAATAAAAACAAAATCAAGGTTTACCCTATTGAAAATGGTCAGGTAAATTTTCTGATTTTTAATACTGTGGTAAAGAGGCCTATTGTGTGTGTAGAGGTATAAATATGATTAATTGCTTACGCATTCTTTTTTTTTTCTTTTCTTTTTTTTTTCTTTTTTTTAAAATTTTGATTGAGCATTTCCGACATTTAATTGTCCAATTGTAACACAAACTTCAATAATCAGCTTACGGGTCCTGGAAAAGTAAGTCTAGAATTATTTTTTAAATATTTATTTAATGTTTTTGTTCAAGGAGGTGTGGTCAGGACCCTGACCCCTCCAGATCCACCA
>NW_022749491.1:0-1106 GCF_011630105.1 Anneissia japonica
TCAATGGAACGTGTAAGAACCCTAACCATATAATTACTAACTTAACTGGCGAAACATTATCTAAGAAAGAAGAATCTGTCTTAAAATTTGGTATCCGTAATGGATTAGCTACACAACCTAAGGACTCTGATATGTTTGTTTATGCTGAATCAATTTGGGAACAACTTAATAATGCTGATGCTCTACCTAAATCATTTATTAAACGTGAGAAAATTAAGAACTCAATTCGTGCAATGACATGTAACTTTCTTGACTTTGATAACCGAAATTTAAATTGTGATGCCAAACGTATTAATACTTTAAAAATCTTACGTAATAAGTATGTAATTCTTAAACCTGATAAAGGAAATGGTGTTGCGATAATGAAGAAAACTGATTATATCACATCTATGACGAACTTGTTCTCGGATTCAAATAAGTTTAAGAAACTATCTAACTGTTCATTAACCACGCAGCTTAACTCCTTACAAGCCTACCTCCGGACACTATTTAATAGAAATGAACTAACTGAAACTGAATACAAAGAAATTCGTCCAGTATCAACCATGCCTGCTAGAGCCCATGGACTACCTGAATTACATAAAGATTTTGATAATATTCCACCCCTAAGACCTATTATTGACACGACCGGTACTTGTTATTATTCAGTAGCTAAGTACTTATCAAACTTTATTAGGCCCTCTAACGGTTAATGACTTTGTCCTTAAAGATTCTTTTGATTCTGCTGACCGCATTAAAGCTATACCAAACAATTTATATAATTTAGGTTACCGTTTTGTATCTTTTGATGTTGAATCTCTGTTTACAAATGTTCCCCTTACTAAGGTAATTAATATAATTCTTGATAGATATACACATCTAGATGTGTATAAGAGACAGTATTAAACCTAATTTATTACTTACATTACAGACGAATAATGAATTTTATAAACAAACTGATGGTGTCTCAATGGGTTCGCCTCTTGGCCCAGTTTTAGCTAATATTTTAATGACTGAACTAGAAGAGTCTATTGTTCCTAAACTTATTGAATCAGGTACTATAAAGTTTTATACTCGTTTTGTTGACGACACGCTAGTATTAGCTAAGCCCAATGATTTCCCGCAAA
>NW_022749492.1:0-1136 GCF_011630105.1 Anneissia japonica
GAAAGTGCCTAAAATCCTCAGATTTCGCATTTTTTTGTTACGATAGGCCAATTTCCTCTATAAATCAGAATTAAAAATTAAATTACAATTAAAAACACAAAAACTTTTTCCTAGGGATTTTTAGGGTTATCCTTTTAAGTTACCATATTTAAACACATAATAGTCCCCAACTCAAGAAAGAAAAATTTAAGATAGATCGTTTAAACCTAAAAGAAGGGCCTCAATTATATGTTGATGGTGAAAGAATATTATGTTTGTAATAAATAAAACTATGATGAAAATGCTTATATTTAGTTTCAAACACACATGTGTGGCCTATAAATAAGATAAGCCCTATGTCGTATTGTTTTCTATATGGGGAGGGGGATGGGGTGGGTATGATAAATTACTAACCGGGAAAATTAATACCTTTGCCCCCCTGACTCAAGACCCCTGTTACGCGCCTGTACATAGGGACCTACTAGTTTTCACGCCATAAAATTGAGGCTTCAAATTCACTTAGCCAATATTAGGTCTCCTATGTCAGATGGACCCCGGGGATACACTCACAGTGCAAACGCAGGTATAGGGATCGTAGGCCTACCTTCCCTCTCTGACGCATGTGATTACAAAGTTATCTATAAGCGCAACCTGGGCGTTGATTCGTGGTTGAAAGTGGAGTGGGGGGAGGTGGGGGAGACGAAATGAAAAATAAAGCCTTGGGCCGTAGCCTTGGTTGGGGACCAGGTGGCGAAGCCCCCGAAAGCTCTGGCGCCTATAGCCTTTCAATTGATTTTAAGCAATGCAATTAACATCTATTTCCATACGAAATTTCAAAATATCCAGTGGCGGATCCAGTAATTTGAAATAGAGCTGGGCCCAGAGAGGGACTTTTACAGATGGAGAGTTTAGACCACTGTGGTTGGGGCTGAGGTAAGAAAATTTATGATTATGGCACCTCTAGTTCGTCGGAAATGGCACTTTCATTTTTCTCCACTTTTTAAATTTCGGGGAAAAAAATAAATTAGGGATGATGGGCCGGCTGGGCCCCTTGAATCTGCCACTAAAATAGGCCTACCCATCATAAAAAGTTTTTTAAAATTATCCTTTTAGTCATAATTATGCCCGCATATATATTTTGTGCAAACTAACATTCA
>NW_022749493.1:0-999 GCF_011630105.1 Anneissia japonica
TTTTATTTCTTTAAAAGCATTTGTTTTTTAACAATTACAGCAGATGCAAATAATGTTCTGAGAGAATAATTGAAAAACAATGGCCATTGAATAACATTTTTTGATAGTAGAAATAAAAGTTTTAAAAACGTTATTTCACTAACAAAGTAGAGGAATGACATACAGTATACAGTACTTTACCAAAATATGCAACTCATAGATAACCACAAACTTCACTTTTGTTAAATATCAAATGAATTAACTTTACACATTATAAACAATGCAAATAAACAGCAGTTAAAGCATGTGGATCAATTGTGTGTTACAGAATTTGATTATTGGGGAGATTCCTTTTAAAAACTAAATTAATTAAGATAAAAAAATGCATATAATGAATCAAGAAAATCAGTTTTAATTCAGAATTTGATTATTGGGGCCATTTTTACCTACCTGTCATATGGGGCCATTTTTACCGGGGCCATTTTTTCCGGGGCCATTATTTCCGGGGCCATTATTTCCGGGGCCATTTTTCCGGGGCCATTCTTACCGTACACCACAATTCAGTACTGGTGGCTGGATTGTTGTTTGTGTTCCTGGTGGAGTAAATGAGCTGTCAGTTGATGATGTTGCATAATTGACATCTAGAGCTGTTACATTGTGTGTTGCCATGTATCGGTTTTAGTGGAGGGGAGTTTAGATGAGGTTAAAGTGGACTTTAAATTAGGGGGTTGCCTACGTGCTAGTAGAGGGGGGCTGTAAAAATAATTCTCTAATCGATGGGTCTTCTTGGAGGGAGAGGAAGTCTCTTTTAATTCTCTTAGACAGTTGCAGGATGCTGGGGCTATAGTCAAATACCATAGGTAGCCGATCATTGTTAAATTTAGGTCTATATGTGAGAAGATCAGTGCGAGATTTACGTGAGGCTTTTTTAATCTGGGTTTTTATTATATTTAAAGGGTAGTTACTTGACATGAACTTGCCAGTGAGAAGAGATATGTGTTTGTTATAGTCGGATGGACA
>NW_022749494.1:0-1549 GCF_011630105.1 Anneissia japonica
AAGCCATTAAGAGTAATCAAGACCCACACTTAGCATTGCTTGAATATAGAAATACACCCATTGATGAATAGGAGAACAAAAACTCTTCTTCCCATTAACAGCAATTTGCTTGAGCCTAAAATAATGACAAATGTATAAACAATTCAGTTACTCAAAAGACAAAAAACTCAGAAATCATATTGTGATAGAAAAACGAGTGAGTTACCAGAATTGGATGTAGGTAACAATGTTGGAGTCAGACAAAGAGATGGTTCATGGGGAAAAGCTATTGTAATACAAAAAGCACCTGAACCTAGGTCATACATAATTAAGACTCCTACTGGAGAACTAAGGAGGAATAGAAAACACCTGATAAAACTCAGTGATAACATAGATGTGAAAAGGCCACACTAAAACAAAGCAAAAGGTAAAGAATCTAATGGAAAAAGAAGATTGACTAATTAAACAAACAAAATGTGGAAGAATAATTAGAACTCAAAAAAGATATACTGACCAAAATAAAGGTTGAATACAAGGTTATATACTTTTTGTACCTTTAAGCTTAAGGAGGAGGAGGATGTGAAGTATTGTTATGAAGTATTGGCATTTGGTCATGGCACATTCTATAGTTGGTTTTGAATTAAACATTTTGTTACACAAAATGGTTGTCGATTGACGTACTCATTTCACATTGTCTACCCTGTGAAAGTTTTACTGACAACTCATGGTAATTAATCGTTAAAGAAGAAATTATACAGCGATTGAAAATTTACGGTTCTAAACAGGCCTGTACTATTTATCCACATGGTGTTAAATGCTCAAGTTTTCTTTTGGCTGCGAGCAACACTGACCTCCAGGTAGCTGTATTTTTCGTATTGAATGAATTGCATGTAGGGCCTACTTTTCTCTGTTCTATGTTTTGGGCATGCCACCTAAAAGCTTTTGCATTTTTATGTCTTTGCCCTCTTCTTTTTATAAATTGTTTTTAAATAACCTTATGTGCTGTATATTATCAAAGATGAAAATAAATTTATACTTGAATTGAATTTAATTGAACGAAGACACCGCAGTTCGACGATCAGTTATAACTAATACTTCAAAAGTAAAGCGTATTTTGTTTTTAATATGATGAACTAGTTTTTTTATCTAAATTAATCGTTATAGAAGAATTTATACCGCGATTGGAAATCCTAAACAGGCCTGTACTATTTAATCCACATGGTGAGCTAGTTTCTTTATCTAAATTTTAATACTGTAGTCAACCAAATATACACGTCTGATTTAGAAGACATGGCATTAAACTCTAAGGAGGACCTGTAGGCCTAAAAAGTACCGCCTAGAAAATTGTGAGTAATCAGTCGCGCACAAGCATAACAAATAATAAAAAAAATAGGCTAGACCTGATTTTATATTTAGGCCAGCATGTAATATTGACTAATGTCAATGTACCTTAAGGTTGCGATCTTTCACTGATGCGGTTTTTAACATGGCAAGCCCATTAATAGTATCAGTGTACAGAAAATTCATCCCAAGTAGCACATGATCCAAATTGTGCCACAATGAAATACTG
>NW_022749495.1:0-978 GCF_011630105.1 Anneissia japonica
CGCGAAGGTGAAGTGGGGGGGGGGGTCTCGATGATCAGTTGAGGGGCGGCGCTAATTCGCAAAATAAGGTGATTTTTAACTACTTAACTACATTAGAAGTTATTTAGTATTTATTTAACTTTATTCAAAAAATTAATCTCGATGTGCCGGCCCCGGCGTTGTCAGTGACGTCGTATGATTTGTGTGCGATTTTTACCTATTAACCCTAAAGTAAAAAATAGTTGAGCCATGTTGTACCTTGCAAATCAACCCAGAAACCCGGTAGTTTGTTGAGGCTATGGTGAAGGCTGGTTACGATTTGGTGGTACATCGATTGAGTATTTTCATTCATCTGGAAATGTAATTCAGTGACGTATGTAAATGTGAAGTAAGTGGGGGTGGATAATCAGTTGAGGGGTGCTAATTCGCAAAATAAGGTGATTTTTAACTACTTGACCGTGATTTGAAACCAGTGTCAGTATAATCTTAGGTAAGCATGTGGTTAACATAACCAAGAAGTTAGTCCAATGAAACTGTTTATCATCTTCATACCTTCCGACGAAAACTGACCCTACCGGCGTCACCACGGCGTCCCCACCGATCGGTCTAACGTGACTTGCTATGTGGTGTTTTATAGATTATTGAGAATGGTAATATCACCGAAAAAAATAGATAAATTTATAAAATGACAGTTGAATGACCAACAAAGACAACTAAAGACAAAATAGTTCGTTATTAGAAGTTATTTAGTATAACTTTATTCGGAAAATTAATCTCAAAATCGAGTTGTCGTCCCCGGCGTTGTCAGTGACGTCATATGATTTGTGTCCGATTTTTACCAATTAACCCCTAAGTAAATAATAGTTGAGCCTTGTGGTACCTTGCAAATCAACCCAGAAACCCGGTAGTTTGTTGATTGTTTATTGGTAGCGTTCCTTCGTTGCCAAAAAATAGGTTTTTGGCAGCTGCGTCCCCGGTGAGATCGTGAGGGCATGGTGA
>NW_022749496.1:0-1050 GCF_011630105.1 Anneissia japonica
TATAATTAGGGGCGGATATATGGCCTATATATAATCATATATTATATAATCATATATAAACCTGTTTATAAATTATATATACGAGTACTTGCATTTAAGGCAAGGAAATCTTCGAAAAGGGAAGCAGGTCAACTCGGCCCGAAGTCAACTCGGCCCTGTCAATCCCCAAGCAAACTCGGCCCCAAGAAATAAAATCGTCCCCGACTTAAAAATCGGCCAAAGCTCGTCGGGCAAAAAACAAAAAGAAAAAATAATATGGCCTAGTTTGTCCATTCCAGCCATTTCCGGCCAGCTAGAAGTCCCATTTTTTATTTTTTAAATCTCGTTTTGGGAGGAGGGGACACCTCCTATACCCACCCCTGGCTCTGGCCTTCGGCCCTCAGATAACGCTGCACGCTACAGTTACACCCATAAATACTTAGCTCCCCAGCCGGACATCTTAGCCCCACTCCTCATAAATTATATCCTTGAGCCACCACTGCAATAGATGTGAAATGTTTATTAAATTCATTTGCAGTTTCCTCATCACTGCTAGACAGTTCACCATTTTTGTAAACTCTTTCAATATTGGGTTTGTTTTTGAGAATTAATTCGCGAATAGTTTTCTAATTCTTTTTTGTATTATTGATATTATTATTTATAGCAGATGAACAGTATTTTCTTTTTATAAAGGTTTCTATTAATTGTTAAGCCTTCGTGGCTATTTGTTTTGTGAGCGTTTTTGTAGTGATTATCCCTATCTTTAGCTGAGTCTGAGAAAATCACTCGTCATCATTATAAGGCGTTTACAATATTTCTATTATATCATGGTGTATATACACTATATATACGTTTTTACTATACGTTTCAAGCAAATTTAGTACAGTCTTCGAACAAAAGACATGATAGTACATTGTGTAGCATAGCTCTCAATCTCCTATAAATAAATACATTTTGTAATAAAATGCCTCCGACGGGATTTGAATCCCGCGACCTCTCGCTGTCAATGCGCTGAGCGTCATAGTAACCATTTAACCACCGGGGCTTCATGGTTGAACAGATTCAAAATAA
>NW_022749497.1:0-571 GCF_011630105.1 Anneissia japonica
CTACTTTGAAGCATATATTTTATTTAAAAAACCAAATTTTTGGGAGCGTCTGCTCCCCTCTTCAGGATTACAATTGAAATGACTCAAAACAGCACTTAAAGACTAATTAAACAGCATAGGCTTAAATGTGGCAAAGACAAGCTAAACCAGTCACTCATTGCAAAAATCGATTTTGAGTTATTAATACAGTGTTAGAGAGTAAAATAATAGCTATAAAATGGTAAAAAAATCATTCAAATCGGACATTTTGTTATGAAGTTACAAGCATTTAACCACACAGCTGTTTAAAGAACAATATATGAGAAATTAACCGTCAAAGTTTATGATTTCAGGCATTTCTCATGCAGAAACTATCCTTAAAAGTATTGTTTTAACATTGAAAATGGGGAAAATAACAGCATAGAATGATGTGTAGATATATAAAGGTTAGTTTAATGGAATAAAATAGATTTTTAAAAATTTGACATTCCAGCATGTTTTGGCCATTTTCTCTGAAACACGATTTGCGACGAATGACTGGTTTGGCCTGTCTTTGCCACAAATGGTTATGGCAAATAACAATCAATATAAA
>NW_022749498.1:0-384 GCF_011630105.1 Anneissia japonica
GGTCCATCATGGAACCATTCTCAAGATCAAGTAAATTGAAAAAACTAAAAAAAAAATACCAAGCATTGACAGGAAGTAAGTAATTAATTTACATATCAATAGGGCCTACTGTGTGGAGCCACAGTGAAGCTAAGCAATAATTAGCCCTTCTTAGCAGATTAATAGATAAACAGTTTGGCTTTGACTGAATCAGTTTGTTTGTTAAGTGTAGGTTTCAGTTCTTTGATCCAAAGCATCTGTTTAATTAAGCAATCAAACTCGGATTTGCACTTAGATAAAACCTTGAAACATGGACCTATAATAAGATAGGTCCATGCTTGAAATAATTAACAATTTCAGTAGCACTAATATAATGATCTTTTAAATGTTGTCCTATGTTACCTT
>NW_022749498.1:435-700 GCF_011630105.1 Anneissia japonica
ACTTTTGTTTTTTTTAATGAAATTAATTATTTTCTTTAAAAAGATGCTACCCAAGGCGAGACTTTTTTTAAACCTTGTTTGACGAACTCGCTATTGTACATTTTATTGTACTGTATATATGTATTCCTACTAAAAATTTTCTAATACTAATTTAACAACATCTTTTTTAACGCATGCAATGTTACTATTTTTTAAAAGTTGCTTTGTAAGTTACAGTATTGTAACCATTTATTGCCAATATTATTATTATTATTATTATTATTAT
>NW_022749498.1:762-956 GCF_011630105.1 Anneissia japonica
GTTCCCGTAAAATAAGGTGTAACTGTAGTTTCTGATTACATAACTAAATAAACAAACCAAAACTTTAATATAATAAAACAAATGAAATAACAAATAAACAAATTAAGGTTCCCGTAAAATAAGGTGTATCTGTAGTTTCTGATTACATAACTAAATAAACAAACCAAAACTTTAATATATAATGAAGGAACTCT
>NW_022749499.1:0-902 GCF_011630105.1 Anneissia japonica
GCTGGTGACCACTACGGTAAGTAAGCGAATAGTCACATAACTTATCGGGGGCAGGGGGGCTTCGCTTCCATTTATGCGCATGCTCAATCGGTAGATGTTAATATATAACCACAAATGAAACAACGGAAACCTCTCCATTAGACACTTGTTAGGGAGTTATTTATTATCCAATGGGGGTAACAGGTTGAGGACTTGATGAATAAAGGGAAACTCTAACTAGCCCAATGAACTACTCACGTGAGACCGTCGGGAGCGTACGCTTGTATTAGTAGAACAAAAAATACTGTGAAATTTTCAGGATATAAAGCGAAATCAGTTAAATCAGGAGTGGCGCTAGCGGGGGGCCGGGGGAGGGCCCCCGTCGATGATGGCTGCTCCCCCCACCAACGTCGGAGAGAAAAACCACAATTGGTCGGGGAGAAAAAACAAGTTATATATATTTTCTACATATTAGTAGACTATAAAATTGATTAAACAAGCCTTTGAAACCCCAAAATTTCCGGGGGCTTCGCCCCCACGACCGCTTTTGAAACCTTTTAATCGAAACTCGACCCGGCGCCCACTTTGCTTTCGGAAATCTTACCCCTCGTCGGGGCATCGGCCTCCTCGTCGTGGACCTTGCCCCCCCCCCCGTCGGGAAAATCTTGGCGCCACCCCTGCCGCTGGTTCAAGCCGCTCCTCGCTCATGTTTCGGTTGGTAGAACCAAGTATTCGCAAATAAGAACTTAAAATAGGGGTCCCGTGTACGGCTCGTGTGCACTTTAAAGAACCCATTCAGGGGCGGATCCTCCAGAGATGTCCGAAAGTGGGGGGGAGGGTGGATGTCGAAAGTTGGGCCAATCGAGACAACTCTGTCCGAAATTTTTGTGTTCTAGACGGCCGAATATAACATTTGAGGCGTT
>NW_022749500.1:0-704 GCF_011630105.1 Anneissia japonica
CATGAAATGCTCCGATCTTTGTCAATGTACAAACTGTCAGAACAGAGATGATAAAGACACCATGACTGAAGATGCTCAATTTGCAGACCATGAATACCTAGACGAAATTTACATAGATGATTTGTTTGATTGAGATTTGACGTGTTTCTTATTTCATCATTTGAAATTTAAAAAAGGTAACATAGCCATGTGACCCTTGAAAATGTAAGAACTTCAGAACCATGAGACTTAACACACAGTGACACAGGAGTACGTAAAGCATTATCTATTTTTATTTATTTTGTACAGGTATAATAAAGAAAACTTTAAAAAGTATAATGTAATGGTGTAACCCATGAGAATGTAAGAACTTAGAACCATGAGACTAAACATACAATGACACCGGAGTATGTAAAGCATTATCTATTTTTATTTATTATGTATGATGTACAAAAGTTAAAAAAAGTACCATATAATGTAACGGTGTAACCCTTGAGAACTTTAGAACCATGAGAATAATCACACAATGACAAAGGACTGCGAAACGCTTCACTGTATTTATTTATTAAGTATTATATAGAAAATTTAAAAAGTAACAGACTGACTAGAGCGCAAGAAGCTTTTATTAAGATGTATAACACATGTACAGTACATAAATATAGTTATATATTGTATAAGCTCTCAGAATATTTGAGAAATAAATATGAATTTTTCATATTACAGTA
>NW_022749501.1:0-1684 GCF_011630105.1 Anneissia japonica
CCAGGATAAAAACTTTTGTTGTCAGATTTAGGAGGAGACTTAATTTGGGGAGCGGCCGAGTGGGGGTCCCAAGTGAATGGGGGGCCCCATGTGAGGTGTTGCCCAGGGGGCCCTTACTGGCTCTCGACGCCACTGAGTTTGCCAAAACACAGTTTGCCTAACACCCGTATTTGTTCCCGTGCAAACTCCCCGCTTTGAATAAATGCTCCCACGAATAAACGCCCCTTCAAGACTCTCATGTGGAATAAACGCCTCCTTCGAAAACCCCCTGTGGCGTACATTTTTTCCTCAAATAAATTCCCCCTTGACTGTAAACAGATCTAATGGAAACATCATTCCCAACACTTTCTATTAATGTTTTTCCCAGTAGAATTACATGTTTTCTAACCTCAATAGGTTTGCTGATAGCTAAATTATTAATAAAGTTTGATTTACAGAATAATACAAAACTAATCATTAAACTACAATAAGCAGTTATTTATCAAACGAATAAACAATGATCATATCGCACTTCGCACTTCTTCATAAACAGCAAAAGGTTCCAGGTTCCAATCCTGGATTTGGAAACCTTTTTTTTCTCGTAGATTCCTCTTCTTTAACGTTCAAAATGTATTTATCATTGTATAATATAGACAGTGTGATTTAACAGGTAAATGAGAGTATTTTGATTTGGTAAACAGGTATATATTGAGTACTAGACGTGGAAATTGTGTTGATTAATACGGTAGTTCTTGATTAAGTATTTGTTACGGTGACAGCAAGTTGAAATTAACTCTGTTCTATTCGATTATGTAAAGCTTCAGTGAAAGGCGTCTTACTGTCTTTGAGAATCCAAAATGTATGCGTGCTATTCTGGTTGTTATCGTCGTTGAAAGAGTGCTTATGAGCAGTGTATCATTCCAGTGTGCTGTATTTTATTTCTCAGGGTTGTGACATTGGCTTTATGTTTTAAATGAGGCAATACTATCTATTGGGCACTCTTTACATTATATTTACATTAAATAATGCCAGCAGTCAAAAAAATTATTAGTAAATAATGTAACATTATAGTAGTCATTTTATTATAATAATTATACTTAATATACAATAATATTCTAGTAGTAACAGTAGTAACAATAGTATAAATAGCATCAATAATGTTTATACATTTACCCATTCTTATCCATCACTTAACCAGAAGAATTAACTACACACGGTATATCTCAGGTAAAGTGACTGAATACAATACTAACATCGTTTATAGGATATGATAATATCCTGAAAATAATACAAATATTTTTTTTATTAGGCCTATGAATGTTTTAATTTAACTTATTTAAATATATTTTAATAAATAATATTTACTTTACAAATGGTATTGCACTTATTGATATACAACAACATGGATACAAAGAATATAGAAAAGTGTTCATTAAAAACGTTTTAGATAGTTACCGTATACAGTACTAGGATCATGGAGCCTACTATTTTCTCAGAAATATTCTGATAATGTATCTACTCGTTAGATGACATGATACAGGCCTATAATAGCCCTTACCTTTTATATGCATAACCACTGCCATAACTAACTGTAAATGTGCGACGAGCCTACTATTTTCTCAGAAATATTCTGTAACTTCTTTAGTTTGGTGCCTTTTTATTATTATATCCAACGGCTTATTTTCGTTAAAAATTTTTATTTTCA